>NC_084739.1:67083626-67131126 GCF_033978785.1 Entelurus aequoreus
ATGTATATACGTGTATATGTATATATATATACTTGTATATGTGTATATATATATATACGTGTATATGTATATATATATATATATGTATATATATATATATATATATACACAAAAAACTATGTATTATATATATATAAAATATTTTGACAACAAAAAAAATTAAGTAGAGAAATTAAAATTAATTAATTAATTAATTAAAGGCATAATTTAAAGAAAAACAATAAATAATATTTAAAATAAAGGTCAGAATATTAGAAAATAAATATGAGAACAAAATGTTACAAAAATAAACAAAATGTTTGGATTATAAAAGTAAAAAACCCCTCATAATTTTGAGAATGTAAAAAATACACTTGTCAAGACAAGAATAAAGTTTACCAATGATTAAAAAAAGGTCATAAGAACAACATTTTAGATGAAATTGTCACTTTATAGGAATCAAGTCATACAATCAGAATAAGGCTACAATTACAACAATTGTAATAAGATGAGAAAACATTTGCGTTATTATAAAAAAAAAAATACATCTTTCAATTATTTTTTTCTTCATCCATCCATCAATTTTCTACCGCTTGTCCCTTCAATTTTTAGCTCATATTACACATTTTGTCACACTATTGCCACTTTATTTTTGTAATTAGCCTTATTCCGCCTCTGACTTCATTCCCACTTCAAAGCGTGCTGGTTATGAGTCAAGAGAGGACTAGATTTAGAATGGAGGAGCTTTTGGGACCAACCTGTGGAAGGACGTGACGAGTGAGAGTTGCGCAGGTTCTCACGAGCTGTGTTGAGGTTGGACTCCGAGCTGAGGCTGGCATACACTGACTCGTGTGGGCTCGTGGTTTGTGTCCCCGTAGGCGAGTTCAGGGCTGGCGGGCGTTGTGGGGACGAGCCTGGACGTCAACAACAATTGTTACGTTTTTAAAACAAATTAATCACACTTGTACAGTAGGAACTGCCCCCCCCATTCCTCGCCGTTTACCTGACACATGAAACGTAAGCATACCGATATTTCGGAGACTTTGACATTTGTGCTCAATGGCAAATTTCCCTTCACAATCAACCCTGACTGGACTTTAGATAAAACAAGTTTTGAACAAATAAATGCAAAAGTAAAACGTATAAAAAGTAAAAGGCTCGACTATCCGACAAACAAATTGCAATTGTGTTTAATTTTTTTAAGTAGTCTAAATTATGCACGAGTGTGATAACCTGTTATTAATCAAGGTTCATTCAAAAGTGTAATTAATCTGATTTCAAAATGTTATCATTTGACAACACTTTATTGTGTGCGTGTGTGTGTGTGTGTGTTCTTGTATTTCTACCCTTCTTGAGACATGAAGAAGGAAAAGTATCTTCCATACGAGGAGGTGTGAACAAGTGATGACATAAATCATGGTCCCAATAACATTGCATCTAATAGACAATGTCTCATTTGCACCCCTGCTGGTGACATCTATCAAAATTAGTGTCGGTTTTAAAAGTGCGCCTCCTCTGGTCAACATATGAAATAACAAGTGTGTGTAAAAAAAAATTAAATGCGCCCTTTTTTGCCCAAAATTAATATATAAAAATGTATAAATATGTACGTAGAGACATACTGTAATAACTTAAAGTAAATAATGAAGATTAAAAAACAATTACAAACAAAAAATTCAACAACAAAAAAATCAACTAAAAGCTTACCTTTTTTATATTTGCATAGTATGTATATATTATTAATGTTGTAAATACAAATCTTTATATATCTATAAAAGGGGGTCCTAAAGAGGTGGGCATTTTTTGGCGGTCTCAAGAAGAAAACAAATACAAGAATGTGTGTGAGTGACAAGAATGTGTGTGTGTGTGTGTGTGTGTGTGTGTGTTCTTGTATTTCTACCCTTCTTGAGACATGAAGAAGGAAAAGTATCTTCCATACGAGGAGGTGTGAACAAGTGATGACATAAATCATGGTCCCAATAACATTGCATCTAATAGACAATGTCTCATTTGCACCCCTGCTGGTGACATCCATCAAAATTAGTGTCGGTTTTAAAAGTGCGCCTCCTCTGGTCAACATATGAAATAACAAGTGTGTGTAAAAAAAAATTAAATGCGCCCTTTTTTGCCCAAAATTAATATATAAAAATGTATAAATATGTACGTAGAGACATACTGTAATAACTTAAAGTAAATAATGAAGATTAAAAAACAATTACAAACAAAAAATTCAACAACAAAAAAATCAACTAAAAGCTTACCTTTTTTATATTTGCATAGTATGTATATATTATTAATGTTGTAAATACAAATCTTTATATATCTATAAAAGGGGGTCCTAAAGAGGTGGGCATTTTTTGGCGGTCTCAAGAAGAAAACAAATACAAGAATGTGTGTGTGTGTGACAAGAATGTGTGTGTGTGTGTGGGGGGGGGGGTTCTTGTATTTCTACCCTTCTTGAGACATAAAGAAGGAAAAGTATCTTCCATATGAGGAGGTGTGAACAAGTGATGACATAAATCATGGTCCCAATAACATTGCGTCTAATAGACAATGTCTCATCTGCACCCCTGCTGGTCAAAATGAGGGTGGTCCCAAAAAGGAGGGATTTTTTTTCAAATTGACTGTGTGTCGCTTTTAAAGTGCTCCCCCTCTGGCCAACATATGTAATAACAAGTGTGTGTAAGAAATTGAAATGCGCCCCCTTTGGCCAAAAAAAAAAAAAAAAAAAAAAAAATGTATATAGAGACATACTGTAATAACTTGAAGTAAATAATGAAGATTAAAAACCAATTACAAACACAAAATAAAAAAACTGAAAGCTGACATTTTTTATATTTGCATAGTATGTATATATTATTAATGTTGTAAATACAAATCTTTATATATCTAGAAAGGGTGGTCCTAAAGAGGTAGGCATTTTTCAGAGGTCTCAAAAAGGTAACAAATACAAGAACGTGTGTGTAAATAATTACTTTATTTGTCCTTCAGTGACACAAATGAAAAAAACCCTTTAAATAAAAAAAACATTTTCGAAATTTTATTCTGCAAATCAGATGGATTTATTTTCTTTGTTCCGTACTTCCTCTCCCGCGCTCCGCTTGTCTGTGTAAAATGTTGTAACGGTGGAATTTAGTGGCAACGCGCTAACACAGGAAGGATGGAATAAGGGTTAAATATATGACAATTAAGTTTATACTTTACTGTTTACGTGTTGAAGTACCTTTTATACCCATAAGAGTTACATATATGATAAAGTATATACGGTACTGTTTGCAAGTTGAAGTACCTCTTGTACGGATGTACTTTGTGGACGCCGTCTGCTCCACATTTTGCTGTGTAAGTGTTTTTGCTGTGTTCCAGCACTCCATTTTGTTTTCTTTATACCCTGTCCATTGTAGTTTTGTTCTTTATACCCTTAAGAGTTACCTATATGATAAAGTACATACTGTTTACATGATGTACCCTTTATACCCATAAGAGTTACATACATGATAATAAAGTACATACTGTACTGTTGACATGTTGAAGTACCCTTTATACTCAGAATTACATATATGATAAAGTATATACTGTACTGTTTACATGTTGAAGTACCTCCTGTACGGATGTACTTTGTGGACGCCGTCTGCTCCACATTTTGCTGTGTAAGTGTTTTTGCTGTGTTCCAGCACTCCGTTTTGTTTTCTTTATACCCTGTCCAGTGTAGTTTTATTCTTTATACCCATAAGAGTTACCAATATGATAATAAAGTACATACTGTACTGTTTACATGTTGAAGTTACCCTTTACACCCATAAGAGTTACATATGTGATAATAAAGTATAAACTATACTGTTTAAATGTTGAAGTCCCCTTATATCATACATCTAGGGTTAAATATATGACAAGTACATACTATAATAATTAATAATAATGAATTACATTTCTAACACACTTTACATTTGTTAAAATCTAGTGCTACAAAGTATAAAAAAGGTAAAAAATAAAAGTAAAATGTTACAATATATAATAGAAAATTAAAATAGAAATAAAAACATGAAAAACACTAGATAAACACTCGATAAAACATATAAACATAGATAAAATAGAAATAAAAACATGAAAGCAGTACTGTTTACATGTTGAAGTACCCTTATATATCTAGGGTTAAATATATGACAAGTACATATTGTACTGTTTACGTGTTGAAGTACCTTTTATACCCATACGAGTTAAATATATGACAATTAAGTTTATACTTTACTGTTTACGTGTTGAAGTTCCTTTTATACCCATAAGAGTTACATATATGATAAAGTATATACTGTACTGTTTACAAGTTGAAGTATCTCCTGTACGGATGTACTTTGTGGACGCCGTCTGCTCCACATTTTGCTGTGTAAGTGTTTTTGCTGTGTTCCAGCACTCCATTTTGTTTTTTTATAACCTGTCCAGTGTAGTTTTGTTCTTTATACCCGTAAGAGTTACCTTTTATGATAATAAAGTACATACTGTACTGTTTACAAGTTGACGTACCTTTTGTACCCATAAGAGTTACATATATGATAATAAAGTATAAACTGTACTGTGTACATGTTGAAGTCCCCTTATATCATATATCTAGGGTTAAATATATGACAAGTACATACTGTAATCATAATAATAATGAATTACATTTGTAACACACTTTACATTTGTTAAAATGTCAAAGTGCTACAAAGTATAACAAAAAAGGTAAAAAATAAAAATACCTATAAAGTACCTTTTATATATCTAGGGTTAAATATACGACAAGTACATACTGTTCTGTTTACATGTTGAAGTGCCCTTTATACTCATAAAAGGGTTAAATATATGACAAGTACATATTGTACTGTTTACGTGTTGAAGTACCTTTTAAACCCATTAGAGTTAAATATATGATAATAAAGTATATACTGTACTGTGTACATGTTGAAGTTATCCTTTACACCCATAAGATTTACATATATGATAAAGTATATACTGTACTGTTTACAAGTTGAAGTACCTCCTGTACGGATGTACTTTGTGGACGCCGTCTGCTCCACATTTTGCTGTGTAAGTGTTTTTGCTGTGTTCCAGCACTCCATTTTGTTTTCTCTATACCCTGTCCAGTGTAGTTTTGTTCTTTATACCCATAAGAGTTACATATATGATAATAAAGTACATACTGTACTGTTTACATGAAGTACCCTTTATACCCATAAGATTTACATATATGATAAAGTATATACTGTACTGTGTACATGTTGAAGTACCCTTTACACCCATACGAGTTACATATATGATAATAAAGTATAAACTGTAGTTTAAATGTTGAAGTCCCCTTATATCATATATCTAGGGTTAAATATGTGACAAGTACATACTGTACTGTTTACATGTTGAAGTACCCTTTATACTCATAAAAGGGTTAAATATATGACAAGTACATATTGTACTGTTTACGTGTTGAAGTACCTTTTATACTCATACGAGTTAAATATATGTCAATTAAAGGCCTACTGAAATGAATTTTTTTTATTTAAACGGGGATAGCAGATCTATTCTATGTGTCATACTTGATCATTTCGCGATATTGCCATATTTTTGCTGAAAGGATTTAGTATAGAACAACGACGATAAAGATTGCAACTTTTGGTATCTGATAAAAAAAAGGCTTGCACCTACCGGAAGTAGCGTGACGTAGTCAGTTGAACATATACGCAAAGTTCCCTATTGTTTACAATGATGGCCGCATGAAGTGAGAGAGATTCGGACCGAGAAAGCGACAATTTCCCCATTAATTTGAGCGAGGATGAAAGATTTGTGGATGAGTAAAGTGCAAGTGAAGGACTAGTGGGGAGTTGAAGCTATTCAGATAGGGAAGATGCTGTGAGAGCCGGGGGTGACCTGATATTCAGCTGGGAATGACTACAACAGTAAATAAACACAAGACATATATATACTCTATTAGCCACAACACAACCAGGCTTATATTTAATATGCCACAAATTAATCCTGCATAAAAACACCTGCGTGTTTGTTATGCTAGCTCCTAGCTCCTCTGCTAGCTCCTAGCTCCATAGAACACGCCAATACAATTCAAACACCTGATCAACACACACAATCACTCAGCCCAAAAGACCGTTTACCTAACCCAAGGTTCATAAAGCTTATATATTTTTAAAAAGTTACGTACGTGACGCGCACATACGGTCAAGTTATCGAATGTTTAGCAGCCAAGGCTGCATACTCACGGTACCTGATATTCAGCTGGGAATGACTACAACAGTAAATAAACACAAGACATATATATACTCTATTAGCCACAACACAACCAGGCTTATATTTAATATGCCACAAATTAATCCTGCATAATAACACCTGCGTGTTTGTTATGCTAGCTCCTAGCTCCTCTGCTAGCTCCTAGCTCCATAGAACACGCCAATACAATTCAAACACCCGATCAACACACACAATCACTCAGCCCAAAAGACCGTTCACCTAACCCAAGGTTCATAAAGCTTATATATTTTTAAAAAGTTACGTACGTGACGCGCACTTACGGTACGGTACGTGTTATGCTAGCTCCTAGCTCCTCTGCTAGCTCCTAGCTCCATAGAACACGCCAATACAATTCAAACACATGATCAACACACACAATCACTCAGCCCAAAAGACCGTTCACCTAACCCAAGGTTCATAAAGCTTATATATTTTAAAAAAGTTACGTACATACGCAAAAAAAAGCCAAAGCTGCATACTCACAGTAGCACGTCTGCGTCTTTGTCATCCAAATCAAAGTAATCCTGGTAAGAGTCTGTGTTGTCCCAGTTCTCTACAGGCGTCTGTGTATCCAAATCAAAAGTCCTCCTGGTTAGAGTCTCTGTTATCCGAGTTCTTCCATCTTGACTGCATCTTTCGGGAATGTAAACAAAGAAGCGCCGGCTGTGTACTGTTGTGGCTGACTACGTTCGAAAAATACGTCCATTTCGCACCGACAACTTTCTTCTTTGCTTGCTTGGCTTCCTTCTCCATAATGCAATGAACATGATTGAAACAGATTCACGAACACAGATGTCCAGAATACTGTGGAATTATGAAATGAAAACAGAGCGTTTTCGTATCGGCTTCAATGTGGAAGGCATACCCGTGTTCGTCGGGCTACGTCACGCGCATACGTCATCCTCAGAGGCGTTTCGAACCGGAAGTTTAGCGGCAAATTTAAAATGTCACTTTATAAGTTAACCCGGCCGTATTGGCATGTGTTATAATGTTAAGATTTCATCATTGATATATAAACTATCAGACTGCGTGGTCGGTAGTAGTGGGTTTCAGTAGGCCTTTAAGTTGACACTTTACTGTTTACTTGTTGAAGTACCTTTTATACCCATAAGAGTTACATCTATGATAAAGTATATACGGTACTGTTTACAAGTTGAAGTACCTCTTGTACGGATGTACTTTGTGGACGCCGTCTGCTCCACATTTTGCTGTGTAAGTGTTTTTGCTGTGTTCCAGCACTCCATTTTGTTTTCTTTATACCCTGTCGTCTACGGTATGGCGTGTAAACAGTTTACAAACCATGGTGTTAATGCTATTTGAGCAAAGCTAGGAAGGAGTTTTTGCTGCAAACCTGCGTGTGAAGGAAGTGCCGAGCCGGACACGCGTTGCTTCACGTAGACCTTTCTGGGTTTGTGAGACACATTTGTGTCCATGTCAATCACAGAGGGAGGAAGGGGGGAGCTGGGGGGTGACGGATGTCGGACATCTGCGTCTGAAAATGTACAACAAAATCAACAAAGTGGATTTTTCTCACTTATTTGCCAGTTAAAACATGAACAACAGTTAAAAAGCTTTAGGTTGATGGACAGTTTGACCCTGGAACGGATTATTAGGGACTGAATGTCCCTTTGGGACAGAGGACCGTCCTATTGTATTTGTAAGGTTTTATTATTATTATACCGCCGCCTCTTTGAGCTGTAATTTGACCCCCTTAACATGCTTCAAAACTCACCATATTTGACACATACATCAGGACTGGCAAAAATTGCGATCTAATCGAAAAACCTAGCCCCAAAACTCAAAATTGCGCTGTAGCGCCCCCTAGGAAGAAAACACAGACAAAACTGCCTGTAACTTCCAGTAGGAATGTTGTAGAGACATGAAACAAAACCCTCTATGTCGGTCTCACTTAGACCTAGTTTTCATACACTGACATCCTTCTGCAAAAATCAACAGGAAGTTTGCAATTCCCCCTTCAAAACAAAAGTTTTGTAAAAACAGTCACCTTTGCCTCTTTGAGCTATAATTTGACCCCCTTAACATGCTTCAAAACTCACCATATTTGACACATACATCAGGACTGGCAAAAATTGCGATCTAATCGAAAAACCTAGCCCCAAAACTCAAAATTGCGCTGTAGCGTCCCCTAGGAAGAAAACACAGACAAAACTGCCTGTAACTTCCAGTAGGAATGTTGTAGAGACATGAAACAAAACCCTCTATGTAGGTCTCACATAGACCTAGTTTTCATACACTTACATCCTTCTGCAAAAATCAACAGGAAGTTTGCAATTCTCCCTTCAAAACAAAAGTTTTGTAAAAACAATCACCTTTGCCTCTTTGAGCTATAAATTGACCCCCTTAACATGCTTCAAAACTCACCATATTTGACACATACATCAGGACTGGCAAAAATTGCGATCTAATCAAAAAACCTAGCCCCAAAACTCAAAATTGCGCTCTAGCGCCCCCTAGGAAGAAAACACAGACAAAACTGCCTGTAACTTCCAGTAGGAATGTTGTAGAGACATGAAACAAAAACCTCTATGTAGGTCTCACTTAGACCTAGTTTTCATACACTGACATCCTTCTGCAAAAATCAACAGGAAGTTTGCAATTCCCCCTTCAAAACAAAAGTTTTGTAAAAACAGTCACCTTTGCCTCTTTGAGCTATAAATTGACCCCCTTAACATGCTTCAAAACTCACCATATTTGACACATACATCAGGACTGGCAAAAATTGCGATCTAATCAAAAAACCTAGCCCCAAAACTCAAAATTGCGCTCTAGCGCCCCCTAGGAAGAAAACACAGACAAAACTGCCTGTAACTTCCAGTAGGAATGTTGTAGAGACATGAAACAAAAACCCCTATGTAGGTCTCACTTAGACCTAGTTTTCATACACTGACATCCTTCTGCAAAAATCAACAGGAAGTTTGCAATTCCCCCATCAAAACAAAAGTTTTGTTAAAACAGTCACCTTTGCCTCTTTGAGCTATAATTTGACCCCCTTAAAATGCTTCAAAACTCACCAAACTGGACACACACATCAGGACTGGCAAAAATTGCGATCTAATAAAAAACCCAACCCCAAAACTCAAAATTGCGCTTTAGCGCCCCCTAGTAAGAAAACACAGACAAAACTGCTCATAGGAAGAAAACAGACAAAATTGCCTGTAACTTCCAGTAGAAATGTCGTAGAGACATGAAACAAAAACCTCTATGTAGGTCTCACTTAGACCTAGATTTCATTCACTGACAACCCCCAGCAAAAATCAACAGGAAGTTTGCAATTCCCCCTTCAAAACAAAAGTTTTGTAAAAACCGGTCACCTTTTTTCAAACATTATCTCCTCTGAGCGCGTTTGTCGTGTCGGCTTCAAACTAGCACAGAAGAGAGATTGAACCCTTCTGATTAAAAGTTGATGAAATAGTTTTAATTACGGCTCCGGTTTGGATTTTATGTGCCGTCAAAGTTGGTCCCGTCCATCGCTGCTTGCAGCTTTAATTTCTATTATTTCTTACAGGAAAGAGAGAGTTCAATGCAATTTTACAAGCTGGAAGTAAAACTGTAATGTAATAAAAAGTCAAAATATTACAATAAGTTAAATTACAATAAAGTTGCATTATTGTGAGAATATTTTTTTTTGCATTTTGAGAAAAAACGAGCACGTTAAAATATTATTTGCAATATTATGTGGGAGTTATTCGGAATTATCTTACAAAAGTCACAATTTTGCTAGGAAAAAAAAAAAAGAAGCAAAATCTTTAAAGAACTATTGCTTAAAAAATGAAAAAAATACTTTCTATTTTTAAAGAATGTTGAAATATTATGTATCAAACGGTTTTGATTTTTACTAGAAAACATAATATTCTAGAATGGCAAAAAGAGAAAAAAATTTAACTTTTTACTAAAACAAATGTAATACTAAGTATGTATATATGTGTGTGTTTACATATTAATATAATGGATATATACTAATGATTATAATTGAATATTAAGAGTATGTGACAGTTCAACTCCTACCTTCTTTACTTCCATGACGACCTCTTTAAATCTTTGTCATCGATCAGAAATATCAAGCAGCTAAAACTCAAACATGGATAAGCGTGGAGTGTTTTGCATTTTTTCCCATCATGCTTTGCAATGGATTTAAAGGGGTGTGATTTCGAATTTTTGATGGCAATGACATTGTTTTTTCTAATATCCACAAAGTTCAGAGAGCAGCTGTGTTGACTTTTTGTGCTAGTTGAATTTTTATTTGTTTTCCTGTACCATGACTAGGAAAGGGTGTTTGTATTGGGTCATATAGGTAAATGCTCTGCATGCGCCACGGATCCGAGTTCCCCACATAGCCCAGAAGATGGTGACAATTTCCCACCCTTTAATATTTAACGGGTGGCCAGGTGGCTTCTTGCACTGTTTTTTTGCGTTGACAAAAATGCTGAGGCACACCACCAGCAGAAATCATTCAAAAACGAAACTCAGTTGACGGTAAAAAGTCGTTGTCGCAATTGTTGGATATGACTTTAAAGCATAACCAAGCATGCATCAATATAGCTCTTGTCTCAAAGTAGGTGTACTGTCACCACCTGTCACATCACACCCTGACTTATTTGGACTTTTTTGCTGTTTTCCCGTGTGTAGTGTTTTACTTCTTGTCTTGTCTTAATTCTCTTTTTTTGGTATTTTCCTGTAGCAGTTTCATGTCTTCCTTTGAGCGATATTTCCCGCATCTACTTTGTTTTAGCAATCAAGAATATTTCAGTTGTTTTTATCCTTCTTTGTGGGGACATTGTTGATGGTCATGTCATGTTTGGACGTACATTGTGGACGCCGTCTTTGCTCCACAGTAAGTCTTTGCGGTCGTCCAGCATTCTGTTTTTGTTTACTTTGTAGCCATACCTTCTCCCTGCAATTACACCTTTACGTCCCATAAAGCAGTGTTTGTCAACCTTTTTTGAACGTTGAAAAAATCCGGAGGCACACCACCAGCGGAAATCATTCAAAAACGAAACTCAGTTGACGGTAAAAAGTCGTTGTCGCAATTGTTGGGTATGACTTTAAAGCATAACCAAGCATGCATCACTATAGCTCTTGTCTCAAAGTAGGTGTACTGTCACCACCTGTCACATCACACCCTGACTTATTTGGACTTTTTTGCTGTTTTCCCGTGTGTAGTGTTTTACTTCTTGTCTTGCGCTCCTATTGTGGTGGCTTTTTCTCTTTTTTTGGTATTTTCCTGTAGCAGTTTCATGTCTTCCTTTGAGCGATATTTCCCGCATCTACTTTGTTTTAGCAATCAAGAATATTTCAGTTGTTTTTATCCTTCTTTGTGGGGACATTGTTGATTGTCATGTCATGTTCGGACGTACATTGTGGACGCCGTCTTTGCTCCACAGTAAGTCTTTGCTGTCGTCCAGCATTCTGTTTTTGTTTACTTTGCAGCCATACCTTCTCCATGCAATTACACGTTTACGTCCCACTAAAGCAGTGTTTTTCAACCTTTTTTGAGCGTTGAAAAAATCCGGAGGCACACCACCAGCGGAAATCATTCAAAAACGAAACTCAGTTGACGGTAAAAAGTCGTTGTCGCAATTGTTGGGTATGACTTTAAAGCATAACCAAGCATGCATCACTATAGCTCTTGTCTCAAAGTAGGTGTACTGTCACCACCTGTCACATCACACCCTGACTCATTTGGACTTTTTTGCTGTTTTCCTGTGTGTAGTGTTTTACTTCTTGTCTTGCGCTCCTATTTTGGTGGCTTTTTCTCTTTTTTTGGTATTTTCCTGTAGCAGTTTCATGTTTTCCTTTGAGCGATATTTCCCGCATCTACTTTGTTTTAGCAATCAAGAATATTCCAGTTGTTTTTATCTACTTTATGTACTTTATGGACGCCGTCTTTGCTCCACAGTAAGTCTTTGCTGTCGTCCAGCATTCTGTTTTTGTTTACTTTGCAGCCAGTTCGGTTTGAGTTTCGTCCTGCATAGCTTTCCCTAAGATTCAATGCCTTTTCTTAGGGGCACTCACCTTTCGTTTATTTTTGGTTTAAGCATTAGACACCTTTTTACCTGCACCCTGCCTCCCGCTGTTTCCGACATCTACAAAGCAATTAGCTACTTGCCGCCACCTACTGATATGGAAGAGTATTACAGGGTTACTCTGCCGAGCTCTAGACAGCACCGACACTCAACAACAACACGTCATTTGCAGACTATAATTACTGCTTTGCAAAAATATATTTGTAACCCAAATAGGTGAAATTAGATCATCTCCCACGGCACACCAGACTGTATCTCACGGCACACTAGTGCTGCCGCGGCACAGTGGTTGAAAAACCCTGCTCTAAAGTAACAGTTGACCTACTTTAAGTGCTAATAATGATCAATTTTACTTTTCACTTCCAAAAAGGTGTTAAATGTGCCATCAAAGTTGACGTGGAGTCTTGAGGAAGAGAAACCGAAAGCATGTGGGAGGGAGCGTCACAGTCCCGTCTGTTCCACTTGACAACGCTCGGCGACATAACTGTCACTCGCCTCGCTGGCTGCATGTCTCCATGGCAACCCAGTGGGCGGGTGGAGACTCCCCCCTCCCCCTTGTGGACTCGCCCACATTTGGAAGGATGGAGGAGGGATGGCAAGGGAGCAATGAGTGGGTGCAGGAGGCCCTCACCGTAATTACAATTCCTACCTAAGATCTTGAGTGGGTGATTGGGCCCCATCTCGCTGTGGCGGTCCGGCAGCTGCACACGGTTCGGGTCACGGCGGCAGCAGTCGTCCAAGGGGCGTTGTTCATAGTGAGGAGGGTGATGGTCCGGATGGATGTGGTCGTGGTCGCCACATTGCTGGTGGCATTCCTCGCCGAAAAAGCTGAGAGGAAGCGGGTCGCCGCGCTTCCTCTGCTGGAAGTCGGACGTGTGTTTGGCGGTGAAAGCGCGAGCGGAGTAAAGGTCACGGTCTGTGGACACACAGGAGGAGCACATTACTAGTAAATACACTTTTTACCTACTTTAGAGTAGTCTGTGGGCAGCCGTGTTCTGTACGACCACAATAATGACTGGTGTTGCCTCACTTTCGGTGGATATACAAGCTGTACACGGACTACTCTAAGTTAGCTTTCATATAGCAGCCCCCCCCCCCCCAGGTGCAGTTCAAACCTTGGGAGGCAAACATTTTTTCCCGAAAATTCCTAAAACCACTAGAATGTTCCTGTGCTATCTGCTACTTTATGTTCTAATCATCTCTAAATAAAATATGAATATGATGCATCATAACATAATAGAAGATACAATTATAATTACGTATTTGTTCTTGCATCTAAAAACATAGTAACATAAAAAAAAAATTGTATAAACTATGTACATAAAATGACGACACTAAATTCAATTTAAAAAAAATAATTAAACATTTAAATAACTGTAATGAAATAAAAAGTGAAAAATAAATGAATAAAATACAATAGACAACATAAATTATGCATCATAATAAACGTATTATGATAATAAATACGTTTTTAGACAAATATTGAACATTTTAATAAAATGAATACACCATACATAAAAACTAAATTACGTAACAAAAACAATATAATTAATAAAGTAAAAAAACGAAATACACCAACTAAAAAAAATATGTAAAATAAAAAAAATGCGAAAGAAAACAAATCCATCATATACAATAAATAGGATAGTAGTAGGTGATATAGTAAAAAAAATTATATAATTAATAATAAAAAATGCCAGGCATAAAAAAAACTACATAATAAAATATAACAAATATAAAACAAGGTAAAATAAAATAATGTAATTTAAAAAATGTGTATAAAGTCAAAATAGAATACAATTTGTAAACTAAACTAAAAAACAAACAAACTACAAAACATGATAAAAGTGAAACAAAAACTAAATCAAGACATCCATCCATCCATTTTCTACCGCTTGTCCCTTTCGGGGTCGCGGGGGGTGGTGGAGTCTATCTCAGCTGCATTCGGGCGGAAAGCGGGGTACACCCTGGACAAGTCGCCACCTCATCGCAGGGCCAACACAGATAGACAACTTTCTATAAAAATGTTCTAATCATCTCTAAATTAAATATGAATAAGATGCATCATAACATAATAGAAGATACAATTATAATTATATACTTGTTCTAGTAGTAAAAACATAGTAAAATTAAAATGGTATAAACTATGTACATAAAATGACTACACTAAATTCTATTAAAAAAATACATCATACATTTAAATAATTATGTAACAAAATAAAAAGTGAAAAACAAATGAATAAAATACAATAGACAACATAAATTATGCATCATAATAAACGTATTGTGATAATAGTAAGTTTTTAAGACAAATATTGAACATTTTAATACAATAATACACCATACATAAAAAAACTATGTAACAAAAACTAACATTGATAAAGTAAAAAAACTAAATACACCAACTAAAAAAATATGTAAAATAAAAAAATGCGAAAGAAAACAAATCCATCAAATACAATAAATAGGATAGTAGTAGGTGATATAGTAAAACATTTATACAAATAAATGCATCATGCATAAAAAAAACTACATAACACATACAATAATAAAATAAAACAAGGTCAAATAAAATAATGTCATATAAAAAATGTGTATAAAGTCAAAACAGAATAAAATACGTAGCTAAAATAAATAAAAACTACATAACACATACAAAAATAAAATAAAACAAGGTAAAATCAAATAGTGTAATATAAAAAAATGTGTATAAAGTCAAAATAGAATAAAATATGTAACTAAAATACATTAAAAAATAAAAACTACATAACACATACAATAATAAAATAAAACAAGGTCAAATAAAATAATGTAATATAAAAAATGTGTATAAAGTCAAAACAGAATAAAATACGTAGCTAAAATAAATAAAAACTACATAACACATACAATAATAAAATAAAACAAGGTCAAATAAAATAATGTAATATAAAAAATGTGTATAAAGTCAAAATAGAATAAAATACGTAACTAAAATACATAAAACAATAATAAAAACTACATAACACATACAATAATAAAATAAAACAAGGTCAAATAAAATAATGTAATATAAAAAATGTGTATAAAGTCAAAACAGAATAAAATACGTAGCTAAAATAAATAAAAACTACATAACACATACAATAATAAAATAAAACAAGGTCAAATAAAATAATGTAATATAAAAAAATGTGTATAAAGTCAAAATAGAATAAAATACGTAACTAAAATACATAAAACAATAATAAAAACTACATAACACATACAATAATAAAATAAAACAAGGTCAAATAAAATAATGTAATATACAAAATGTGTATAAAGTCAAAATAGAATAAAATATGTAGCTAAAATTTAAAAAAAATAAAAATAAAACAAATCAAAATATGATAAAAGTGAAACAAAAACTAAATCAAGACAACTTTCTATATTAACGGGGTTTTACTTTTGACAGCACATTGAAATGAGGCCATGTTTAAATCAAGTGTTGCGTAACCCTCGCCACCGGTCCTGATGTTTACACAACAACGTGTTGAGGAGCGTGAGCAGCTCTTTTTTTTACATTTATGTATTTATTTTTTCATGTGAGCAGCTCTTTTTTTTACACTTATTTATGTATTTATTTTTTCATGTGAGCAGCTCTCACATGAACAGGAACCACAAAGCGGGTCTTTTGACTCAGTTCCTGAAACGCCAGCTAAAGTTAGGCGAGTGAGTGACTTGGCGGCTCTGCTGCCCCCCCCAGCCATCTCCCACTCAACTACTTCCTGTCTGAGGAGTGTTCTTATTATTAGCCTTCTTATCGCCTCAGATAACTTCTATCCTTGCCTCCTTTTCACCCCACAAAAGCACAAAAAGGAGCCAAGGGTGGACACAAAGGAACCGTTGCATCACCGACATGTGGCGTTTATGGAAACACACACACAAGATTAAAACAAGTGTAATAAGGGACATTAGATATCCATAAATTATCCTGTTCACATGGATTTCATAGGGATGTATATTTCTTAATTAGCTGTATCATTGCTGCTGTTCCTGTTGCATCATCAACATGTGGCGTTTATGGAAACCCACACAAGATTAAAACAAGTGTAATAAGGAACATTAAATATCCATAAATGATCCTTTTCACATGGATTTCAGAAGGATGTATATTTCTTAATTAGCTGTATCATTGCTGCTGTTCCTGTTGCATCATCAACATGTGGTGTTTATGGAAACCCACACAAGATTAAAACAAGTGTAATAAGGAACATTAAATATCCATAAATGATCCTTTTCACATGGATTTCAGAAGGATGTATATTTCTTAATTAGCTGTATCATTGCTGCTGTTCCTGTTGCATCATCAACATGTGGCGTTTATGGAAACACACACACAAGATTAAAACAAGTGTAATAAGGGACATTAGATATCCATAAATGATCCTTTTCACATGGATTTCATAGGGATGTATATTTCTTAATTAGCTGTATCATTGCTGCTGTTCCTGTTGCATCATCAACATGTGGCGTTTATGGAAACACACACAAGATTAAAACAAGTGTAATAAGGGACATTAGATATCCATAAATTATCCTTTTCACATGGATTTCATAGGGATGTATGTTTCTTAATTAGCTGCATCATTGCTGCTGTTCTTGTTGCATCATCAACATGTGGCGTTTATGGAATCACACACACAAGATTAAAGCAAGTGTAATAAGGGACATTAAATATCCATAAATGATCCTTTTCACATGGATTTCATAGGGATGTATATTTCTTAATTAGCTGTATCATTGCTGCTGTTCCTGTTGCATCATCAACATGTGGCGTTTATGGAAACCCACACAAGATTAAAACAAGTGTAATAAGGGACATTAAATATCCATAAATGATCCTTTTCACATGGATTTCATAAGGATGTATATTTCTTAATTAGCTGTATCATTGCTGCTTTTCCCGTTGCATCTTCAAAATGTGGCGTCTATGGAAACACACACACAAGATTAAATCAAGTGTAATAAGGAACATTAAATACCCATACATGATCCTTTTCACATGGATTTCATAGGGATGTATATTTCTTAATTAGCTGTATCATTGCTGCTGTTCCTGTTGCATCATCAACATGTGGCATTTATGGAAACACACACAAGATTAAAACATGTGTAATAAGGGACATTATATATCCATAAATGATCCTTTTCACATGGATTTCATAGGGATGTATGTTTCTTAATTAGCTGTATCATTGCTGCTGTTCCTGTTGCATCATCAATATGTGGCGTTTATGGAAACACACACACAAGATTAAAACAAGTGCAATAAGGGACATTAAATATCCATAAATGATCCTTTTCACATGGATTACATAAGGATGTATATTTCTTAATTAGCTGTATCATTGCTGCTGTTCCTGTTGCATCATCAATATGTGGCGTTTATGGAAACACACACACAAGATTAAAACAAGTGTAATAAGGGACATTAGATATCCATAAATGATCCTTTTCACATGGATTTCATAGGGATGTATGTTTCTTAATTAGCTGTATCATTGCTGCTGTTCCTGTTGCATCATCAACATGTGGTGTTTATGGAAACACACACACAAGATTAAAACAAGTGTAATAAGGGACATTAAATATCCATAAATGATCCTTTTCACATGGATTTCATAGGGATGAATATTTCTTAATTAACTGTATCATTGCTGCTGTTCCTGTTGCATCATCAACATGTGGCATTTATGGAAACACACACAAGATTAAAACAAGTGTAATAAGATACATTAGATATCCATAAATGATCCTTTTCACATGGATTTAATAGGGATGTATGTTTCTTAATTAGCTGTATCATTGCTGCTGTTCCTGTTGCATCATCAACATGTGGCGTTTATGGAAACACACACACAAGATTAAAACAAGTGTAATAAGGGACATTAAATATCCATTAATGATCCTTTTCACATGGATTTCATAAGGATGTATATTTCTTAATTAGTTGTATCATTGCTGCTGTTCCTGTTGCATCATCAACATGTGGCGTTTATGGAAACACACACAAGATTAAAACAAGTGTAATAAGATACATTAGATATCCATAAATGATCCTTTTCACATGGATTTCATAGGGATGTATATTTCTTAATTAGCTGTATCATTGCTGCTGTTCCTGTTGCATCATCAACATGTGGCGTTTATGGAAACACACACACAAGATTAAAACAAGTGTAATAAGGGACATTAAATATCCATAAATGATCCTTTTCACATGGATTTCATAGGGATGAATATTTCTTAATTAGCTGTATCATTGCTGCTGTTCCTGTTGCATCATCAACATGTGGCGTTTATGGAAACACACACACAAGATTAAAACAAGTGTAATAAGGGACGACATTAAATATCCATAAATGATCCTTTTCACATGGATTTCATAGGGATGTATGTTTCTTAATTAGCTGCATCATTGCTGCTGTTCCTGTTGCATCATCAACATGTGGCATTTATGGAAACACACACACAAGATTAAAACAAGTGTAATAAGGGACATTAAATATCTGTAAATTATCCTTTTCACATGTATTTCATAGGGATTTATATTTCTTAATTAGCTGTATCATTGCTGCTGTTTTTAATTTGTCATTATTGGTGTGATTAATGCGTTTTAATTGGACGTTTACATGAGTCAGATCAACTGAAACTTGCCTCTCAGTTTCGTTCCAACACTCTCTCAGCCAATTCAAATCTAAGTTATGACATATTTTTACTCCCTGGCGTTCAAATCCAGTTCAAGAATTAGAACACTTGTAATATTTGGCTCGGTTTTGTGTTTGTGTTGAGCGGTTTTTAAGCAGCCGGGTGGAAGAATGCAGATTGAGTACTCTGGTCCTGTAACGCTCTTCATCAATCTCTCAGTATTTCAGTCTTGGAACCAGCGCAGCCAACACAATGGCGGTGATGTTGTATGCCGACAAAGAAGCGTTTTGGTGGGCGAGTGAAGAGGGAAACAAAGAGGTGATTAAAGGTGCAGAGATGGAATAAAAACCATGAAGTGGTCTGGAAGGAGAGGATAGAAAAGGCTTCTCAGCCCGGTCAAGTACCAGCTGGACTCTTCACTTTCTCCACGTACAGAAGAAGTTGTTTTTTAAGTAAACACCCTCAAACCAAGCCAGTGTTGGTCAAGAAAAAGCCAAGCAATAAATGGAACTAAGGAAAAAAACTCAATTTAAAATTCAATCTGAGCCCGTTTATGTTGACAGTATGCAGTTTTTTTTTAAATTCACGGCAGTTTGGTTCCTATTTGTACATATTTTCATTCTTCTATTTTCATATTTATACTCAGTCTTCCTAACAATGACATTAAAGCTTTTGTACAGGCGGAAACCTCACAAAAATCAATAAATGTGTGCATTTTGTTAGTTTCTGTGGTAGAATTCGGGCTAATGCTGTCATGCTTTTATTTTGAAGCTGAGCAGGAAGTCACCGTGTGCAGGTTTTAATGTTGCGTACGTGACACATGTGGACGTAAATATTGTGTTAGTTGCTGTGGTAGAATTTGGGCTATTACTGCCACGCTTTTATTTTGAAGCTGAACAGGAAGTCACTGTGTGCAAGTGTTGACGTCATGAATTGGACAATTGTCATGTTTTGGTACGCTGGGTTTATAATGAGCATATTAATACAACACATGTCGACATAAACCTTTTGTTAGTACTATGGTAGAACCCAGGTTAATACTGCCACACTTATTTTGAAGCGTACTTTGCACTGAGCAGGAAGTCACCGTGTGCAGGTTTTAATGTTGCGTAAGTGACACATGTCGACATCAATATTTTGTTAGTTGCTCTGGTAGAATTTGGTCTAATATTGCCATGCTTTTATTTTGGAGCTGAGCAGGAAGTCACTCTGTGCAGGTTTTAATGTTGCGTGAGTGACACATGTCGACATAAACATTTTGTTTGTTGCTGTGGTAGAATCCAGGTTAATACTGCCATACTTTTATTTTGAAGCTTACTTTGCACTAAGCAGGAAGACATTGTGTGCAGGTTTTAATGTTGCGTAAGTGACACATGTCGACATAAATATTTTGTTTGTTGCTGTGGTAGAATCCAGGTTAATACTGCCATACTTTTATTTTGAAGCTTACTTTGCACTAAGCAGGAAGACATTGTGTGCAGGTTTTAATGTTGCGTAAGTGACACATGTCGACATAAATATTTTGTTGCTGTGGTAGAATTTGGTCTAATACTGTCATGCTTTTATTTTGAAGCTGAGCAGGAAGTCACTCTGTGCCGGTTTTAATGTTGCGTAAGTGACACATGTCGACATAAACATTTTGTTTGTTGGTGCGGTAGAATCCAGGTTAATACTGCCATACTTTTATTTTGAAGCTTACTTTGCACTGAGCAGGAAGTCACCGTGTGCAGGTTTGACTGTTGCGTAAGTGACACATGTCGACATAAATATTTTGTTAGTTGCTGTGGTAGAATTTGGTTTAATATTGCCATGCTTTTATTTTGGAGCTGAGCAGGAAGTCACTCTGTGCAGGTTTTAATGTTGCGTAAGTGACACATGTCGACGTAAATATTTTGTTAGTTGCTCTGGTAGAATTTGGTCTAATATTGCCATGCTTTTATTTTAGAGCTGAGCAGGAAGTCACTCTGTGCAGGTTTTAATGTTGCGTGAGTGACACATGTCGACATAAACATTTTGTTTGTTGCTGTGGTAGAATCCAGGTTAATACTGCCATACTTTTATTTTGAAGCTTACTTTGCACTAAGCAGGAAGTCACCGTGTGCAGGTTTGACTGTTGCGTAAGTGACACATGTCGACATAAATATTTTGTTAGTTGCTGTGGTAGAATTTGGTTAATACTGCCATACTTTTATTTTGAAGCTTACTTTGCACTAAGCAGGAAGACATTGTGTGCAGGTTTTAATGTTGCGTAAGTGACACATGTCGACATAAATATTTTGTTAGTTGGCAATACATGTCGGCATAAATATTTTGTTTGTTGCTGTGGTAGAATTTGGTCTAATACTGTCATGCTTTTATTTTGAAGATGAGCAGGAAGTCACTCTGTGCAGGTTTTTATGTTGCGTAAGTGACACATGTCGACATAAATATTTTGTTAGTTGCTGTGGTAGAATTTGGTCTAATACTGTCATGCTTTTATTTTGAAGATGAGCAGGAAGTCACTCTGTGCAGGTTTTATTGTTGCGTAAGTGACACATGTCGACATAAATATTTTGTTAGTTGCTGTGGTAGAATTTGGTCTAATACTGTCATGCTTTTATTTTGAAGATGAGCAGGAAGTCACTCTGTGCAGGTTTTTATGTTGCGTAAGTGACACATGTCGACATAAATATTTAGTTTGTTGCTGTGGTAGAATATGGTCTAATATTGCCATGCTTTTATTTTGAAGCTGAGCAGGAAGTCACTCCGTGCAGGTTTTAATGTTGCGTAAGTGACACATGTCGACATAAACATTTTGTTTGCTGGTGTGGTAGAATCCAGGTTAATTCTGCCATACTTTTATTTTGAAGCTTACTTTGCACTGAGCAGGAAGTCACCATGTGCAGGTTTGACTGTTGCGTAAGTGACACATGTCGACATAAATATTTTGTTAGTTGCTGTGGTAGAATTTGGTTTAATATTGCCATGCTTTTATTTTGGAGCTGAGCAGGAAGTCACTCTGTGCAGGTTTTAATGTTGCGTAAGTGACACATATCGACATAAACATTTTGTTTGTTGGTGTGGTAGAATCCAGGTTAATACTGCCATACTTTTATTTTGAAACTTACTTTGCACTAAGCAGGAAGACATTGTGTGCAGGTTTTAATGTTGCGTACGTGACACATGTCGACATAAATATTTTGTTAGTTGCTGTGGTAGAATTTGGTCTAATACTGTCATGCTTTTATTTTGAAGATGAGCAGGAAGTCACTCTGTGCAGGTTTTATTGTTGCGTAAGTGACACATGTCGACATAAATATTTCGTTAGTTGCTGTGGTAGAATTTGGTCTAATACTGTCATGCTTTTATTTTGAAGATGAGCAGGAAGTCACTCTGTGCAGGTTTTTTTGTTGCGTAAGTGACACATGTCGACATAAATATTTCGTTAGTTGCTGTGGTAGAATTTGGTCTAATACTGTCATGCTTTTATTTTGAAGATGAGCAGGAAGTCACTCTGTGCAGGTTTTATTGTTGCGTAAGTGACACATGTCGACATAAATATTTTGTTTGTTGCTGTGGTAGAATTTGGTCTAATACTGTCATGCTTTTATTTTGAAGATGAGCAGGAAGTCACTCTGTGCAGGTTTTATTGTTGCGTAAGTGACACATGTCGACATAAATATTTTGTTAGTTGCTGTGGTAGAATTTGGTCTAATACTGTCATGCTTTTATTTTGAAGATGAGCAGGAAGTCACTCTGTGCAGGTTTTTATGTTGCGTAAGTGACACATGCCGACATAAATATTTAGTTTGTTGCTGTGGTAGAATTTGGTCTAATATTGCCATGCTTTTATTTTGAAGCTGAGCAGGAAGTCACTCCGTGCAGGTTTTAATGTTGCGTAAGTGACACATGTCGACATAAACATTTTGTTTGCTGGTGTGGTAGAATCCAGGTTAATTCTGCCATACTTTTATTTTGAAGCTTACTTTGCACTGAGCAGGAAGTCACCATGTGCAGGTTTGACTGTTGCGTAAGTGACACATGTCGACATAAATATTTTGTTAGTTGCTGTGGTAGAATTTGGTTTAATATTGCCATGCTTTTATTTTGGAGCTGAGCAGGAAGTCACTCTGTGCAGGTTTTAATGTTGCGTAAGTGACACATATCGACATAAACATTTTGTTTGTTGGTGTGGTAGAATCCAGGTTAATACTGCCATACTTTTATTTTGAAGCTTACTTTGCACTGAGCAGGAAGACATTGTGTGCAGGTTTTAATGTTGCGTAAGTGACACATGTCGACATAAATATTTTGTTTGTTGCTGTGGTAGAATTTGGTCTAATACTGTCATGCTTTTATTTTGCAGCTGAGCAGGAAGTCACTCTGTGCAGGTTTTTATGTTGCGTAAGTGACACATGTCGACATAAATATTTTGTTTGTTGCTGTGGTAGAATTTGGTCTAATACTGTCATGCTTTTATTTTGAAGCTGAGCAGGAAGTCACTCTGTGCAGGTTTTAATGTCGCGTAAGTGACACATGTCGACATAAACATTTTGTTTGCTGGTGTGGTAGAATCCAGGTTAATACTGCCATACTTTTATTTTGAAGCTTACTTTGCACTGAACAGGAAGACTTTGTGTGCAGGTTTTAATGTTGCGTAAGTGACACATGTCGACATAAATATTTTGTTTGTTGCTGTGGTAGAATTTGGTCTAATACTGTCATGCTTTTATTTTGAAGCTGAGCAGGAAGTCAGTCTGTGCAGGTTTTAATGTTGCGTAAGTGACACATGTCGACATAAACATTTTGTTTGTTGGTGTGGTAGAATCCAGGTTAATACTGCCATACTTTTATTTTGAAGCTTACTTTGCACTGAGCAGGAAGTCACCGTGTGCAGGTTTTAATGTTGCGTAAGTGACACATGTCGACATAAATATTTTGTTAGTTGCTCTGGTAGAATTTGGTCTAATATTGCCAAGCTTTTATTTTAGAGCTGAGCAGGAAGTCACTCTTTGCAGGTTTTAATGTTGCGTGAGTGACACATGTCGACATAAACATTTTGTTAGTTGCTGTGGTAGAATTTGGTCTAATACTGTCATGCTTTTATTTTGAAGCTGAGCAGGAAGTCACTCTGTGCAGGTTTTAATGTTGCGTAAGTGACACATGTCGACATAAACATTTTGTTAGTTGCTGTGGTAGAATTTGGTCTAATACTGTCATGCTTTTATTTTGAAGCTGAGCAGGAAGTCACTCTGTGCAGGTTTTAATGTTGCGTAAGTGACACATGTCGACATAAACATTTTGTTAGTTGCTGTGGTAGAATTTGGTCTAATATTGCCATGCTTTTATTTTGCAGCTGAGCAGGAAGTCACTCTGTGCAGGTTTTAATGTTGCGTAAGTGACACATGTCGACATAAACATTTTGTTTGTTGGTGTGGTAGAATCCAGGTTAATACTGCCATACTTTTATTTTGAAGCTTACTTTGCACTGAGCAGGAAGTCACCGTGTGCAGGTTTGACTGTTGCGTAAGTGACACATGTCGACATACATATTTTGTTAGTTGCTGTGGTAGAATTTGGTTTAATATTGCCATGCTTTTATTTTGGAGCTGAGCAGGAAGTCACTCTGTGCAGGTTTTAATGTTGCGTAAGTGACACATGTCGACATAAACATTTTGTTTGTTGGTGTGGTAGAATCCAGGTTAATACTGCCGTACTTTTATTTTGAAGCTTACTTTGCACTGAGCAGGAAGACATTGTGTGCAGGTTTTAATGTTGCGTAAGTGACACATGTCGACATAAATATTTTGTTTGTTGGTGTGGTAGAATCCAGGTTAATACTGCCATACTTTTATTTTGAAGCTTACCTTGCACTGAGCAGGAAGTCACCGTGTGCAGGTTTGACTGTTGCGTAAGTGACACATGTCGACAAATATTTTGTTTGTTGCTGTGGTAGAATTTGGTCTATTACTGTCATGCTTTTATTTTGAAGATGAGCAGGAAGTCACTCTGTGCAGGTTTTTATGTTGCGTAAGTGACACATGTCGACATAAATATTTTGTTTGTTGCTGTGGTAGAATTTGGTCTAATACTGTCATGCTTTTATTTTGCAGCTGAGCAGGAAGTCACTCTGTGCAGGTTTTAATGTCGCGTAAGTGACACATGTCGACATAAACATTTTGTTTGTTGGTGTGGTAGAATCCAGGTTAATACTGCCATACTTTTATTTTGAAGCTTACTTTGCACTGAGCAGGAAGTCACCGTGTGCAGGTTTTAATGTTGCGTAATTGGACAGTGGCTAAATTGGGGTACGCGAAGATTATAATGAGGTTTAACACGACACATGTTGAAATAAACATTCTGTTAGTTGCTGTGGTAGTATGCGGATTAATACCACACATATTTATTTTGAAGCTTACTTTGCGCTGAGCAGGAAGTCACGGCGTGCGGGGTTTAAATGCAGCGTAATTGGACAGTTATGTACGCTGGTATTACAATGAGGTTATTAGTGCGACATAAACACATGCTTAGACATTCAAAGAAGTTGAACAGGTGACTGGGACTTGATGTGGACTTAGACTGAACAAACGAGCGTTGTTACAACAAGCAGGACTCGCTGCACCCTTGAGAAGTATTCAGGTGCATGACAATGACTTTTAGGAAGGCACCTGCTGTGAGCGTCATCTTCACTTTGGCAAACAGGAAGATCCAGTTGTTGGCAAACATGAACTCTGTCACTTCTTCCTTCTTCGTCAGCACGTTAGTGAAGGAATGAACGACTTCCCGCTTCTTGGCCACATCAAAGCTGAACCTCGCCGACGCCATGAACCGGCTCCAATATTGGAACAAAAACACAGACAGCAACAGTTGTCGCCTCCAAAATATCTACAATCTAGGGTTGTACGCTATACCGGTACTAGTGTGGTATCATGGGACTAATGAATCAAAAACGGTACTATACTCTGTTTGAAAAGTACCGGTTTCCGGGCATGACGGCGCGTCGTCACGTCGTGACATTGCTGGTTTTACGAGCAGAGGAGCATGTTCGGCAGCGCGCACACACAGAGTACTTACAAGCAGACACAGTGTGTAGACAGAAAAGGGAGAACGGAGGATGAGGAATAGCTAAACATGTTTCACTACACGCCGTAGGAGGATACAATAGCTCACCGGCGCCACAATGTAAATAAATCTACACCTGACATCCACTGTAATGATACCAAGTACAAAAGCGTATTTAGCATACTTGCCAACCCTCCCGTTTTCAGCGGGAGAATCCCGATATTCAGCGCCTCTCCCGACAAACTCCCGGTATTCAGCCGGAGCTGGAGGCCACGCCCCCTCCAGCTCAATGCGGACCTGAGACTGAGTGGAGACAGCCTGTTCTCACGTCCGCTTTCCCACAATATAAAACAGCTTGCCTGCCCAATGACGTCATAACATCTAGGGCTTTTAGAGAGTAGAGTGCACAACTGCGCACACAACAAGGAAACGAAGCAGAAGAACGAGGAAATTACAGACATGGCGGCCGAAATGATATACTCATCATGAACGGAGAAGTTAAACAGGACAATACTGCCATCTAATGGATAGCCACTGGAACACTGAAATTCAAGTATTTTATTTTTTCTATGTAAATACAATATATATATATATATATATATATATATATATTTATTATATACTATATTTATTTATTATATACTATATTTATTTATTATATATATATATATATATATTTATTTATTTATTATATACTATATTTATTTATTATATATTATACATTTATTATATATATATATATATATATATATATATATATATATATATATATATATATATATATATATATTATATTATATACTATATTTATTTATTATTATATATATATATATATATATATATATATATATATATATATTTATTTATTTATTATATACTATATTTATTTATTATATATTATATATTTATTATATATATGACACATGAGGACTTTGAATATGACCAATGTATGATCCTGTAACTACTTGGTATCACATCGATACCTAAATGTGTGGTATCATCCAAAACTAATGTCAAGTATCAAAGAAGAGAAGAATAAGTGATTATTACATTTTAACAGAAGTGTAAATAGAACATGTTTTAATAGTAAATGAACAAGTAGATTAATAATCCATTTTTTACAGTCTGTCCCTCATAATGTGTACAAAATAATAGGTGTATAAATGACACAATGTGTTACTGCAGACTAATTAGAAGTCTTTGTTTGTTTACTTACTACTAAAAGACAAGTTGTCTAGTATGTTCACTATTTTTTTTAAGGACTAAATTGCAATAATAAACATATGTTTAATTTACACTTGTTCAAATAAAGACAATAATGACATTTTTTGTGGTTGGAAAGGTATCGAAATACATTTTGGTACCAAAACATTGGTATCGGGACAACCCTAGACTGAACTTGTTTACTTTCAATGATTTTCCCGAAGGCAATGGCAAGAAGATGTGTGTAAGGATGAGACTTAGTCATGTTTGCACACAACAAACACAAGCAGATCCAAGTCTGACTTCACTACAACGTCCAACTCGCTGAGAGAAGCCCTGAGAGCCACATGCAGCTCGCTAGAAACAAAGAGCTTTAGCATGACCTCGCACCAGCCTTAGGATTTTTACCCAAAAAAGGTATCACCTACCGTACCTCTGAGTGAACCTGAGGAGAGGTTCCACGCTTCAGTGATTTCCCAAAGTGGAGACCTTGGGAAATGTTCTAATCAGGTCTAAACATTCACTCCTTAGAAAATAATCGTTATTTTATCCTTCAAATGATTTATTGCCTGAACCGACAGTGCCTAATTATATTTCTACCAGGCAAAAATTGCAGGTTTTACTTTCTGCCTCAGGCTGGAAACACACCAAGATAGATGGATTTGCATTTCATTAATAGACTACTTTGTTGTTGTTGGAGGATCGGGATGAACCGAGCGGAGCAGAACTGAAAAGATTTAACGACTAATTTAGGACACGTTGGACAACGCCGTGAGATAGTTTGCATTTTTTGGACTCCCGACAGCCTTGCCAGAACAATCTGTTGGCTGTCAAACGCATGACAGGCTGGCTCGCACGAGTTAGAAGTCTCGTGGGATTGGAAAGTCTCGCACGATCGATTGGACGTATGTAGATCTCTCAAGATTTCACGAGGTTTTGTGCGATTAAAGGCCTACTGAAATGAATATTTTTTATTTAAACGGGAATAGCAGATCCATTCTATGTGTCATACTTGATCATTTCGCGATATTGCCATATTTTTGCTGAAAGGATTTAATCGACGATAAAGTTCGCAACTTTTGCTCGCTGATAAAAAAAAACCCTTGCCCCTACCGGAAGTAGCGTGACGTCACAAGCGGTAGTGCTGCTCACAATTCCCCGTTGTTTACATGGAGCGAGAGATATTCGGAGCGAGAAAGTGACGATTACCCCATTAATTTGAGCGAGGATGAAAGATTTGTGGATGAGGAACGTTAGAGTGACGAACTAGAATGCAGTTCAAGAGATATCTTTTTTCGCTCTGACCGTAACTTAGGTACAAGCTGGCTCATTGGAATCCACAGTCTCTCCTTTTTCTATTGTGGATCACGGATTTGTATTTTAAACCACCTCGGATACTATATCCTCTTGAAAATGAGAGTCGAGAAGGCGAAATGGACATTCACAGTGACTTTTATCTCCACGACAATACATCGACGAAGCTCTTTAGCATGAGCTAACGTGATAGCATCTGTCTCAAATGCAGATAGAAACAAAAGAAATAAACCCCTGACTGGAAGGATAGACAGAAGATCAACAATACTACTATCAAGAGACACCGAACCAAACACTGGACATGTAAATACACGGTTAATGCTGTGCCACCTGTCGAAGCCTGGCAATGCTGTTGCTAACGACGCTAACTTAGCAACGGGACCTCGTCAGAGCTATGATAAAAACATTAGCACTCCACCTACGCCAGCCAGCCCTCATCTGCTCATCAACACCCGTGCTCACCTGCGTTCCAGCGATCGACGATGCGGTCGGCGGCCCGGAGACGTAGGAAGTCAAGGTGAGGTCGCCGGCGCTAGTGTCTGCTATCCAACGAAGTCCTCCTTGTTGTGTTGCTACAGCCAGCCGTTCTTCTTTGCAGCCTCCATTGTTCATTAAACAAATTGCAAAAGATTCACCAACACAGATGTCCAGAATACTGTGGAATTTTGTCGAAGAAAACAGAGTGTCCAATAGGGTCCAAACACTTCCGTGGACCTCGCGACGTCACGCGCATACGTCATCCTCCAAAGGCGTTTTGAACCGGAAGTTCCCCGGGAAATTTAAAATGTCACTTTATAAGCTAACCCGGCCGTATTGGCATGTGTTGCAATGTTAAGATTTCCTCATTGATATATAAACTATCAGACTGCGTGGTCGGTAGTAGTGGCTTTCAGTAGGCCTTTCAGGACCAGTCTTGCAAATTTGATGCAGTCTTCAGTGACTTAGCGGAAATCTTGCAAGACTTGTGGAAGTCGTTCATGACTGGTGTGATTTAGTCAAAGTCTAAAGAATTCTCACCTGACTTAGTGGAAGTTTTATGAGATTGAACGTAAATCTCACCAGATTTGAGGACATCCTGTATAATTTAGTGGCAGTCATACATGACTTTGGTGTGTGTGCTAGGCTACACACCATCTGGAAGTCCAAGCAATACAGCTTAAGAACAAAGGTCAGACTTTACAACAATAATGTAAAATCTGTATTGTTGTACGGCTCGGAGTGCTGGCGAGTAACATCCTACGACATGAAAAAAGTCGAAGCCTTCCACAATGGATGCCTCAGGAAACTCCGTCGAATCTTCCGGCCTGAGAAAATATCCAATGCACATCTATACAAGAAGACCAAGTGCAACAGTGTGGTGCTAGAGATCAAATGCCGCCGATTCCAATGGCTTGGGCATTTTCTGAGGATGGATCAAGACCGCATCCCCAAGATCGCACTACGTTGGACTCCACCTGGGAAAAGGAAACAAGGCCGGCCCAAGAACACGTGGCGGCGTACGGTGACCGCTGAGCTGAAGGAGATGAACCTAACCTGGGGCGAGGCACAGCATGTTGCTCAAGACAGGTCCAGATGGAGGCAGATCGTCAAAGCCTCAGGGACCAAGAGGATTAAGTAAGTAAGTAAGCATACATGACTTTTAGGAGTTAGAATGGAGGATTCTTTCTCAATCAATCAATCAATCAATCAATGTTTAATTATATAGCCCTGAATCACGAGTGTCTCAAAGGGCTGCACAAGCCACAACGACATCCTCGGCTCATATCCCACATCAGGGCAAGGAAAAACTCAACCCAATGGGACAATGAGAAACCTTGGAGGGCCGACCGGTGCAATGGACGTCGAGTGGATCTAGCATAATATTGTGAGAGTCCAGTCCATAGTGGATCTAACATAATAGTGAGAGTCCAGTCCATAGTGGATCTAACATAATAGTGAGAGTCCAGTCCATAGTGGGGCCAGCAGGAGACCATCCCGAGCGGAGATAGGTCAGCAGCGTATATGTATGAGGAAGTTCTGAAATTTTGCAAGATTTGTGAAAGTTTTGCGTAATTTAGTTAAAGTCTTGCAAAATCTGAGGAATCCTCAGGGTATTTTGCTGAAATGATGCAAGATTCACATTCATCTCACAAGATTTGAGGTTTGATGGTTAATGAAGGAAGGAGTTCCAGGTATCCCGATTGATGGTTTCCTAGGGGCCGCTTCCTTAGTTCGTTCGCCTCCTTAATCCATCGTTTGAGGTAGACTTGACAGGTCTGCCTGGTTGGCCGCGCCTGTAAGAACAGCTGATAGGCAACACCTCACAGTGGTCAGGTGACCCTTCTGGAGAAGACTGCAGATGACAGTCCAAACATGTCAGGTCAAAATTCCATCGCATATACCGAAAATATTGTCTGATACCAAGAAAATGTGAAAAGTATAGAGAGAGAATGACACATGCTAATAAGATAGAGCTAGTAGCTTGGTCTCTGTCTCTAGAATCAATCAATTAATCAATGTTTACTTATATAGCCCTAAATCACGAGTGTCTCATAGGGCTGCACAAGCCACAACGACATCCTCGGCTCAGATCCCACATCAGGGCAAGGAAAAACTCAACCCAATGGGACAATGAGAAACCTTGGAGAGGACCGGTGCAATGGACGTCGAGTAGAAGTAAAAACATGTTCTCATCTCTCCCGCTCAGCCACACCAGATTCTCGTAAATGACGTGAGACGATAGCAAACCCTCCAAGATTTCTGCTAAACTACTGGAAACTTACTCAAAATCCCGCAAGACTTTCTCAAAATCTTGCGATCACTTAATCAGATCTGGGAGATTTCTGCCAAATCGAGCACACCTTCCGCAAATCGTGCAAGATTTTCGCTAAATTACTCGAAATGTCATGTACAAAGAGCACACTGCGTTAGGCCAACAGCCGCATTAGAGATAGAGCATGGAAACTGGGACTTCAATGGAAAAAACTCAATTATTTGAGAAATCAGACTAATTTAGTGTTTGTAAACGTGAGGAATCTGCTGGACCCGTGACGCAGGTCACCCGTATGCTATCACTATATGGTATGGACCTCGTGCTTGAAAAACAGGACATTATTCTTCTCTGCCAACCACCAAGGTGACTCATTGTTGTATCGTATGTCACTCTACAACAAGGTGACCCCCCCCCTCTATTTAAAACTATTGTATCCCTAAATCAAACATGGCCCCTCGATCTCTTATTGACACGCGAAACAATAGGCCTGCTTTGTAGCGCTACAAAAATAGACCTCAACAGAGGGAAATAATCTGGTTGAGTTGACCTACACACTGATGTCTCACTCTCACCTATCTTGAAGATCCGGTTTATAGCGAAGCAATCCTGATGACGACAGTTGCGTACCATCGAGCAGGCACGAGATAAAGATAGCGAGGTGATAGATTCTGGGGATGTGGCGAGTGGAATTCATAATGTTGGCTTGACTTTGGGGAAGTCTCGAATTAGCAGAAGCCTTGTGTGACTTAAGTCTTGTTAGATACGAGGAAGTCTCACGTGGTCTAGCGGAAATCTTCTAGGATTTGACTGCACTACAAGTGACTTGGCAGAAATCTTGTCGGTTGTACGGAAGTATTTAAATTGATTGGCACAAGTCTCGGGAGATCTGAACAAATGGGATTTTACACAAAACCTTCCAAGATTTGCAAAAGTCTCGCTTTACTTAGAAACATTATTATGAGATTTAAAAACATCTAGCGTGATTTAGCGAAGGTCTTTGCGGAAGTCTCATAGGATTTAGTGGATATCTGACAGGTCTAAGGACATCTCTCGTGACTTTGTAAAAGTCTTGTGAGATTTAAAAACATCTTGCGTGATTTAGCAAAGGTCTTTGCAGAAATCTAACTGGTCTAAGGACATCTCTCCTGATTTCATAAAAGTCTTGTGAGATTTAAAAACAACTTGCATGATTTAGCAAAGGTCTTTGCGGAAGTCTCTAACAGGTCTAAGGACATCTCTCGTGATTTCATAAAAGTCTTGTGAGATTTAAAAACAACTTGCATGATTTAGCAAAGGTCTTTGCAGAAGTCTCTAACAGGTCTAAGGACATCTCTCGTGATTTCATAAAAGTCTTGTGAGATTTAAAAACAACTTGCGTGATTTAGCAAAGGGCTTCGCGGAAGTCTCGCAGGATTTAGTGGACATCTAACAGGTCTAAGGACATCTCTTGTGACTTTGTAAAAGTCTTGTGAGATTTAAAAATATCTTGCGTGATTTAGCAAAGGTCTTTGCGGAAGTCTCTAACAGGTCTAAGGACATCTCTCGTGATTTCATAAAAGTCTTGTGAGATTTAAAAACAACTTGCGTGATTTAGCAAAGGGCTTCGCGGAAGTCTCGCAGGATTTAGTGGACATCTAACAGGTCTAAGGACATCTCTTGTGACTTTGTAAAAGTCTTGTGAGATTTAAAAACATCTTGCGTGATTTAGCAAAGGTCTTTGCGGAAGTCTCTAACAGGTCTAAGGACATCTCTCGTGATTTCATAACAGTCTTGTGAGATTTAAAAACATCTTGCGTGATTTAGCAAAGGTTTTTCTGGAAGTCTAACAGGTCTAAGGACTTCTCTTGTGATTTCATAAAAGTCTTATGAGATTTAAAAACAACTTGCGTGATTTAGCGAAGGTCTTTGCGGAAGTCTGTAACAGGTCTAAGGACATCTCTCGTGACTTTCTAAAAGTCTTGTGAGATTTAAAAACAACTTGCGTGATTTAGCGAAGGTCTTTGCGGAAGTCTCTAACAGGTCTAAGGACATCTCTCGTGACTTTCTAAAAGTCTTGTGAGATTTAAAAACATCTTGCGTGATTTAGCAAAGGTCTTTGCAGAAGTCTCTGACAGGTCTAAGGACATCTCTCGTGATTTCATAAAAGTCTTGTGAGATTTAAAAACATTTAGCGTGATTTAGCGAAGGTCTTTGCGGAAGTCTCGCTGGATTTAGTGGACATCTAACAGGTCTAAGGACATCTCTCGTGACTTTGTAAAAGTCTTGTGAGATTTAAAAACATCTTGCGTGATTTAGCAAAGGTTTTTGCGGAAGTGTCTGACAGGTCTAAGGACATCTCTCGTGACTTTGTAAAAGTCTTGTGAGATTTAAAAACATCTTGCGTGATTTAGCAAAGGTTTTTGCGGAAGTGTCTGACAGGTCTAAGGACATCTCTCGTGATTTTGTAAAAGTCTCGTGAGATTTGCGGTCCTCTCCCAAGTTTCTCATTGTCATCCTATTGGGTTGAGTTTTTTCTTGCCCTGATGTGGGATCTGAGCCCAGGATGTCGTTGTGGCTTGTGCAGCCCTTTGAGACACTCGTGATTTAGGGCTATATAAGTAAACTTTGATTGATTGACACTGATTTGACAAGATTTCAGGTGATTTTGTGAAAGTTCCACAGGAATTGAGATTTTTTTAGTGGACGTCCTGGTTGAATTCTTCACAGGATTTGATTAGGCTTTGCGGCATTTAGTGCATCTCATGAGATTTGCGGAACTCCCGCCCGATTTAGCGGGAGATTTTCCCGATTTAGTGAAGTCTCGTGTGATTTAGCTAAATTCCAGCAAGATTTGCAGAAATCGCAGATAATTTAGCCGAGGTGAGATCGGGAGCAAGCCTTGCAAGATTCGAGTCAGCAAAAGGTTGGTAAGATTTGACGAAGTCAAGCAGATTTTTTTGCGTGATTTAGCAAGATTACCACTACGAAAATAGGTTGAACTTCAGACTCGGGTTGTTTGAACTTCAAAAGTTGTCCACAGTCCACAGTCATCCCTGGTAACTTTCTGGCAAACTTCTAGCTACATCTCCTGGGGAGGAACGTGAGGTCCTCTGAGAGTTACTGTACTCGCATACTAGAAGAACACAGCAGCGTTCCATTCTGAAGGTATAATCTTCCATGGCGGGTTGACTGATGTCTTCATCACCTGAGAGCGGCGGGGACTCTCTTCAGAAGACACTTTGAATTCTTCTCCTCTCCGAAGGCCACTGAGACGAGTTGCAGACCATTTTTTAGCTGAAGCCAGGCCTGGCGGACCACTAGCACGGTGTCAGTGATTAAGTGACTCATCCACTTCTAGTAAACAAAAAAAAAACCCTGGTGGAGTTCCTTGCATGCGTCAAATAACGCAGTTGACTTGCCGGGCTTATGTAAGTTGGCAGGAATCTATCATGCCTGAACAAACCGGGGGGGTCTTCTGGGACTGCCAGACAAACACTTTTGTGTGTAAAAAATGGGGTTACATTACTTTTTTTGACAGCAGGAATGTATAAAGTTCCCATATGTGCTCCGCTTTAGGGAAAAGAAGGGAAGGTAGCGTGTGACCTAATTCTGGAACAAACTCAAACTAAGTTTATGTTCTGTACACAGCACTGTGCCATTGTTTTAGCAACACCAACCATTTCAACTCATTCAGACCATTCATGTTTTTTACCAATTTCAAAAAAATTCCCGCTTTTCCCGAAATTCCCAAATTTTAGGAAAATTCCATTTTCATTTCAACCGCTCCACCGTCAAAACATTCCTCTCAATGAGGACAAAAAACGAAGTTGTTTATTTAACTGGAAAAATTCCCGGTTTTCCCGAAATTCCCAAATTTGAGGAAAATTCCCATTGAAATCAACGGGACATTCTTAAAAGTTCCAAAAGTCCCACATTTTTCATCTGATTCAAACTGTTCCAACTTCAACATATTCCACCATCCTGGAAAGTCAAACTTCCCCTTTTCCAAGTTTAAAAAAAAATTCCAGGATTTTCCAGAAATCCTGGTTTTCCAAAGACCTATTTTCACCCTTTTTTCGGGCGACTACTCCTTCCACATTTTTCAACGCATTTCAACCGCTCCACCGTCAAAACATTCCTCTCAATCAGGACAAAAACCGAAGTTGTTTTTTTAACTGGAAAAATTCCCGGTTTTCCCGAAATTCCAGGAATTCCGTAATACCATTTCTCAATTCAACATGTTACTACTTCAACAGTTCTCAACCGATTTGAAAAATTCCAACACCAACCATTTCAACTCATTCAGACCATTCATGTTTTTTACCAATTTCCCAAAAATTCCCGCTTTTCCCGAAATTCCCAAATTTGAGGAAAATTCCATTTCCATTTCAACCGCTCCACCGTCAAAACATTCCTTTCAATCAGGACAAAAAACGAAGTTGTTTATTTAACTGGAAAAATTCCCAGTTTTCCCGAAATTCCAGGAATTCCGTAATACCATTTCTCAATTCAACATGTTACTACTTCAACAGTTCTCAACCGATTTGAAAAATTTCAACACCAACCATTTCAACTCATCAGACCATTCATGTTTTTTTCCACCAATTTCCAAAAAATTCCCGCTTTTCCCGAAATTCCCAAATTTTAGGAAAATTCCATTTCCATTTCAACCGCTCCACCGTCAAAACATTCCTCTCAATCAGGACAAAAAACGAAGTTGTTTTTTTAACTGGAAAAATTCCAGGTTTTACCGAAATTCCCAAATTTGAGGAAAATTCCCATTGAAATCAACGGGACATTCTTCAAAGTTCCAAAAGTCCCACATTTTTCATCTGATTCAAACTGTTCCAACTTCAACATATTCCACCATCATGGAAAGTCAAACTTCCCCTTTTCTAAGTTTTAAAAAATTCCAGGTTTTTCCAGAATTCCTGGTTTTCCAAAGCCCTATTTTCACCCTTTTTTTCTGGCGACTACTCCTTCCACATTTTTCAACGCATTTCAACCGTTCTACGGTCAAAACATTCCTCTTAATCAGGACAAAAAACGAAGTTGTTTTTTGAACTGGAAAAATTCCCGGTTTTCCCGAAATTCCAGGAATTCCGTAATACCATTTCTCAATTCAACATGTTCCTACTTCAACAGTTCTCAACCTATTTGAAAAATTCCAACACCAACCATTTCAACTCATTCAGAACATGTTTTTATACCAATTTCAAAAAATTCCCGCTTTTCCCGAAATCCCCAAATTTGAGAAAAATTCCATTTCCATTCCAAACGTTCCACTGTCAAAACATTCCTCTTAATCAGGACAAAAAACGAAGTTGTTTTTTGAACTGGAAAAATTCCTGGTTTTCCCGAAATTCCAGGAATACCATTTCTCAATTAAAAATGTTACTACTTCAACAGTTCTCAACCGATTAGAAAAATTCCAACACCAACCATTTCAACTCATTCAGACCATTCATGTTTTTTTTTTACCAATTTCAAAAAAATTCCCGCTTTTCCCGAAATTCCCATTGAAATCAATGGGACATTCTTCAAAGTTCCACAAGTCCCACATTTTTCATCTGATTCAAACGGTTCCAACTTCAAAAATATTCAGCCTGTTCAAAATTGTGTGCTCTACTTCATAAATTCTAAAACAAAATTCCGGGATTTCAGTTCAACTTCAGCATTGGAGCATTCACACGCAGTTCCTTCAGCAATTGCCTCATCTAGTGTGTCCAATAAAACGACTCAAAGGTGAATAAAATGACATTTTCTTATGTAAATAAGCGTCACATCAATTTAAAGCTGTTGATTAGTCATGAAGATATGACCTTGCCCATCAAGGTCCAAGGACACGCTTTTGTTTCCAGACTTTTAGAATGATTCCAGCAAACTTAGCAGATGTTTTGCATGATTTAGTTTTTAGAAGACATGTTACTTTCACACCTGCACTTTCTTCTTTATGTCTTTGCAAAACGTCCACTCTCACTCTCCACCTTCAGGGTACATTTCATGATATTTGTGTGGTCTCACTGAAGCCGTTCTTGAGTCATCATTAGAATCAGCACTCGTGCACTCGGACTTTCCACCCAATCAGACTCTATTGTGCATCTCACTTTAAAGCTGAGCAGTTGAATAGTTTTTACTCTCATCTGACAAGTGAAACCAAGGTCACGTTGGCTGCAGTCCACAGAGCTGACTCACAGCTCCCTAAAACGGCTGCTGCAGACGTGGAGCGATGGGGAGATAACGTGGGGCGCACAGCAGGTGGCAATAGGGCCCGCTCTCGCAGCTGGTGCACCATAAGGCGCCAAATGCGACCCTAAAATAGATTTGCACATGTTTTTCCCGAGCATATTCTAATGGATGGAATGGACTAGCGTGACAAAGAATGACGCTAACTCAGAGGTGTCAAAGTGGTTTTCACTGAGGGCCACATAGTTATGTTTGGCCCCAGAGGGCCGCGTCTAACAGTGATTACCATTTTTTAAATGCATTTTATTAGTAGATTAAAAACTAAAATGTCAAAAAAATATGGTAAATTGCAATAATTTCACCTCAAAATGTAGTGTATTTTACTGTAAATGGAAAAACATTACTGCTTTTTTTATGGTAAAAAAAAAGGGCAGCTCAGTGCCAGAATTTTACTGTAAAATGTACATTTTTTTTATTTTTTACTGTAAATAAAAAAACCCTGCTATTTTACTGTACACTTACAGTTTTTTTGGTTTGTTTTTACCGCAAATCAACAAGTATATATTTTTGGGCGTATTACTGTAAATGCCGAAACGACACCACAGTTTATTACAGTAAAAAAAAAGAGTACTTTTTTTTTCATTTAGAGAAAAATGCTGTAAAAAGCACAGTAAATGTCACAATTTGACCATGAAATCTATTGCTGCTTTTACATTGCACAATTTGATGGATAACCTGCTTTGAAATCCTCATTATTAGTATTTATTTCTATTTAAAAAACGGTTTGAATGTTTGATCATATAGTAGATACAGTAGATTAAAAACTAAAATGTCACAAAAATATGGTAAGTTGCAATCATTTCACCTCAAAATGTAGTGTATATTACTGTAAATGGAAAAACTGTACTGCTGTTTTTATGTTAAAAAAAAAAGGCAACTCAGTTGCCAAAATTTTACTGTAAAATGTACATTAGTTTTTTTTTACTGTAAATAATTAAACTGCAATTTTACAGTACAATTACAGTTTTTTATTTTTTTATTTTTTATTTTATTTTTTACTGCAAATCAACAAGCGTATATTTTTGGGTGTATTACTGTTAATGCCAAAACAACACCACAGTTTATTACAGTAAAAAAAGTATTGGATTTTTTTTTTTCATTTAGAGAAAAATGCTGTAAAAAGAACAGTAAATGTCACAATTTGACCATGAAATCTATTGCTACTTTTACATTGCACAATTTGATGGATAACTTGCTTTGAAATCATCATTATTAGTATTTATTTCTATTTAAAAAACGGGTTGAATGTTTGATCATATATATTTTTGCATAATTAGACAATATTTATGTGAACATCATTTGCGATTACATGAGTACATCTTTTGTTTCTAACAGTGAATACCATTTTTTTAATGCATTTTGTTAGTAGATTAAAAACTAAAATGTCACAAAAATATGGTAAGTTGCAATAATTTCACCTCAAAATGTAGTGTATATTACTGTAAATGGAAAAACTGTACTGCTGTTTTTATGGTAAAAAAAAAAAAAAAAGGCAACTCAGTTGCCAGAATTTTACTGTAAAATGTACATTAGTTTTTTTTACTGTAAATAATAAAACTGCAATTTTACAGTACAATTAGTTTTTAAAAAAAAATTTTTTTTTTACTGCAAATCAACAAGCGTATATTTTTGGGTGTATTACTGTTAATGCCAAAACAACACCACAGTTTATTACAGTAAAAAAAGTACTGTTTTTTTTCATTTAGAGAAAAATGCTGTAAAAAGCACAGTAAATTTCACAATTTGACCATGAAATCTATTGCTACTTTTACATTGCACACTTTGATGGATAACCTGCTTTGAAATCATCATTATTAGTATTTATTTCTATTTAAAAAAACGGTTTGAATGTTTGATCATATAGTAGATACAGTAGATTAAAAACTAAAATGTCACAAAAATATGGTAAATTGCAATAATTTCACCTCAAAATGTAGTGTATATTACTGTAAATGGAAAAACTGTACTGCTGTTTTTATGGTAAAAAAAAAAAAAAAAAAAAAGGCAACTCAGTTGCCAGAATTTTACTGTAAAATGTACATTAGTTTTTTTTACTGTAAATAATAAAACTGCAATTTTACAGTACAATTACAGTTTTAAATTTTTTTATTTTTTTTTTACTGCAAATCAACAAGCGTATATTTTTGGGTGTATTACTGTTAATGCCAAAACAACACCACAGTTTATTACAGTAAAAAAAGTACTGGATTTTTTTTTTCATTTAGAGAAAAATGCTGTAAAAACCACAGTAAATTTCACAATTGGACCATGCAATCTATTGCTGCTTTTACATTGCACACTTTGATGGATAACTTGCTTTGAAATCATCATTATTAGTATTTATTTCTATTTAAAAAACGGTTTGAATGTTTGATCATATATTTTTGCATAATTAGACAATATTTATGTGAACATTATTTGCGATTACATGGAGTACATATGTTGTTTCTAACAGTGAATACCATTTTTTTATGCATTTTATTAGTAGATTAAAAACTAAAATGTCACAAAAATATGGTAAGTTGCAATAATTTCACCTCAAAATGTAGTGTATGTTACTGTAAATGGAAAAACTGTACTGCTGTTTTTATGGTAAAAAAAAAAAAAAAAGGCAACTCAGTTGCCAGAATTTTACTGTAAAATGTACATTCGTTTTTTTTACTGTAAATAATAAAACTGCAATTTTACAGTACAATTACAGTTTTTAATTTTTTTTTTTTTTTTTTACTGCAAATCAACAAGCGTATATTTTTGGGTGTATTACTGTTAATGCCAAAACAACACCACAGTTTATTACAGTAAAAAAAGTACTGTTTTTTTTCATTTAGAGAAAAATGCTGTAAAAAGCACAGTAAATTTCACAATTGGACCATGAAATCTATTGCTACTTTTACATTGCACACTTTGATGGATAACCTGCTTTGAAATCATCATTATTAGTATTTATTTCTATTTAAAAAAACGGTTTGAATGTTTGATCATATAGTAGATACAGTAGATTAAAAACTAAAATGTCACAAAAATATGGTAAATTGCAATAATTTCACCTCAAAATGTAGTGTATATTACTGTAAATGGAAAAACTGTACTGCTGTTTTTATGGTAAAAAAAAAAAAGAAAAGGCAACTCAGTTGCCAGAATTTTACTGTAAAATGTACATTAGTTTTTTTACTGTAAATAATAAAACTGCAATTTTACAGTACAATTACAGTTTTTAAATTTTTTTTTTTTTTTACTGCAAATCAACAAGCGTATATTTTTGGGTGTATTACTGTTAATGCCAAAACAACACCACAGTTTATTACAGTAAAAAAAGTATTGGATTTTTTTTTTTTCATTTAGAGAAAAATGCTGTAAAAACCACAGTAAATTTCACAATTTGACCATGAAATCTATTGCTACTTTTACATTGCACACTTTGATGGATAACTTGCTTTGAAATCATCGTTATTAGTATTTATTTCTATTTAAAAAACGGGTTGAATGTTTGATCATATATATTTTTGCATAATTAGGCAATATTTATGTGAACATCATTTGCGATTACATGAGTACATCTTTTGTTTCTAACAGTGAATACCATTTTTTATGCATTTTATTAGTAGATTAAAAACTAAAATGTCACAAAAATATGGTAAGTTGCAATAATTTCACCTCAAAATGTAGTGTATATTACTGTAAATGGAAAAACTGTACTGCTGTTTTTATGGTAAAAAAAAAAAAAAGGCAGCTCAGTTGCCAGAATTTTACTGTGAAATTTACATTACTTTTTTTTTTACTGTAAATAAAAAAAACCTGCAATTTTACTGTACAATTAAAAAAAAATTTATTTATTTATTTTTTTACCGCAAATCAACAAGTGTAGATTTTTCCATGTATTACTGTGAATGCCAAAACGACACCACAGTTTATTACAGTAAAAAAAAATTATTTTTTTTTCATATGGAGAAAAATGCTGTAAAAAGCACAGTAAATTTCACAATTGGACCATGCAATCTATTGCTGCTTTTACATTGCACACTTTGATGGATAACTTGCTTTGAAATCATTATTATTAGTATTTATTTCTATTTAAAAAACGGTTTGAATGTTTGATCATATATTTTTGCATACTTAGACAATATTTATGTGAACATCATTTGCGATTACATGGAGTACATATGTTGTTTCTAACAGTGAATACCATTTTTTTAAATGCATTTTGTTAGTAGATTAAAAACTAAAATGTCACAAAAATATGGTAAGTTGCAATAATTTCACCTCAAAATGTAGTGTATATTACTGTAAATGGAAAAACTGTACTGCTGTTTTTATGGTAAAAAAAAAAAAAAAAGGCAACTCAGTTGCCAGAATTTTACTGTAAAATGTACATTAGTTTTTTTTACTGTAAATAATAAAACTGCAATTTTACAGTACAATTACAGTTTTAAAATGTTTTATTTTTTTTACTGCAAATCAACAAGCGTATATTTTTGGGTGTATTACTGTTAATGCCAAAACAACACCACAGTTTATTACAGTAAAAAAAGTACTGGATTTTTTTTTTCTTTTAGAGAAAAATGCTGTAAAAAGCATAGTAAATTTCACAATTGGACCATGAAATCTATTGCTACTTTTACATTGCACACTTTGATGGATAACTTGCTTTGAAATCATCATTATTAGTATTTATTTCTATTTAAAAAACGGTTTGAATGTTTGATCATATATTTTTGCATAATTAGATAATATTTAAGTGAACATCATTTGCGATTACATGGAGTACATATGTTGTTTTTCTCCCAAAATAGAAAGAAAGAATACATTTAGTAAGACAAGTTAAAGTACTTTATTGATACATATAATTTCCAGGCTTTCCAGGGCCAAATAAAATGAAGTGGCGGGCCACATCCGGCCCCCGGGCCTTGAGTTTGACACCTGTACGCTATACAGATACCCTTGAATAGGGCTGGGCGATAAAATGATATCAATATATATCGCAATAGACACGTCATCGATTTAAACTAAGAAAATACGTTCTAAAAAATGTTCCAAATATAATGTATACATTTTTTCTTCATCATAAGAAACCAAAAGTTGCATGAAAAAAGTAACTCGCTCACCGGTAACCGAGAGACGCAGGAAGCGATCACTGATCAGTGGGAGGGACACACTGACAGCCAATCAGGTAACAGTATCAACTATCAGGTTTGGTTGCATCATCTTGTTAAGAAACGTACTTCGTACGTCGCCATGGAGGCCAAGATTACCGCGATGATATACTAGTACCGGTATACCGTACAACACTAGTAGGGAGTTACTTTTCTACCCCAGGGCACAATGTGACCTACTTGGATTTGGTTTTAGTGAGAAATTCAAGACAACAAACGGTGGAAAAAGTGTGGACACCCAGGCTCTATTCCCCACACTTTCTCGGAAAATCTTAATAGTCCGTACTGGAAGAATAACATTTGTTTTGCATTGTTTAAACAAATTAGACACAGCTGTGTTTTCATGCGTCTCTACACTTACGAGAAGCCAAATCAGCGAGAAGATGACGTTAACGGTCGGCCCTTTCAACTATCCAAAAAAATAAATCCCTTCAGGGAGCGTTCTTCGTGACTAACAAACTAGCTAGTCGTTTTCCACTGAGCTATTTTTGGGTGAAGGTAGAACAGCTGTGCGGGGCATCGGATGCGGAAAAGCAGCCGCCATGCGTACTCACCAAGAAACTGGACTCCTTTGGTCTGTCCGTAGACGTCGATGAGAACCCACAGGAGCTGCCAGACGGGGAGATGACTCAGCAAACGTTTGGGGTTGCCGTTGTAGACCTGGTAGAACACGCTGCCTTTAATGTTCACCCAGAAGGAGATGACGTTCCCCGTATGGAGCAACTCATCCGGCAGCGCTTTCACCCAGAAGCCGGGCTTAGCGGCCAGATCCGGACACGAATACTTGGGCAATCGATCAGGGCTCATGGTGGAGGGGTCTTCCGTTGTAAAACCGATGCGTAGCGCGCCCTGCCAGGAGGGCTGGCTGGCTGTGATCTGGAGGACATTAAAGCAGCGGTAAAGAATTTAGCTGTGTTGCAATACAACGCTCGGCTGCTCCCCTCACCTCGAGTCGGACCACCTCGTTGATGGCCACGTGTCTGTTGCTGAACACGATGCCGTCGCAGAAGCTGGCGATCCTTTTGACGGTCTTCTGCGAGGGGTCAATGAGGATCCGCGAGCCCTTTGTCCTCGGGTGGAAGAGCAGAGGTGGGAAGGGGCGGTCTCCATTGATTGAATTGTGCACTTTGGGATGGTAGTGGTGGTGTGTACTGTAGGACGCAGATCGAAGCTGGCTATCTATGACACACAAGTGTTATTGTTTCACTCCTAAAATAAGCTTTGCTGAAATCGTATGGTGAAAAAAAAAATGGTCCAGATCTGCACCTAAATGTAACGGGCCGTACTCATAGAAAGAAACGGTAGCTCCTTGGTGAAGGTAATAATCAAGTACCAGAGCATGCATACTTGGTGTAAATTACATGTGGTGTTCCTCCTATGCTGTGGAAGACATGCTTTTATTCTGTAGATGTCATGCAAATATAATCATTAGACAAATGTCAATGACAGTGCTGAGTCCGGTCCACTTGATGGCAGTCATGCTCTTTTGGACAGGGACAACTTAATGGTAAAGTATCGCTCTGCAAACACCATTCTGTTCAGTCATGATCCCACATCACAGTTTGGACATTATTTTCCTGTGTTTGGTGTCATTTCTTGTCCTAATGCTCTTGTTTTGTAAGTAATTCCTGTTTGGTCTCATGAGTTCCAGAATCTTTAACCTTTTTCCCTTGTCCTGCCAGCACACCTGTGTCACATTGTTTAATAGTTCTATTTAGTTTCACATTGTTCCTCCTTCAGTGCTAGTTCATTATCGAGTAGTGGGTGCCAAAATGTTCTGTTGCTTTCGGACCCGAGTTACTTTTCTTCTGCCTCCTGCCCCTGCTTTCTGGGATCACATTAACAGCCACTACGCGCAATTGTCACAGAATGAACAAGCCACTTGGTGATCCCGCGAGAGGTACAGTGTCACAGAGATGGAGGAGTACAAGAGGCGCTTCTTCAAAGCCGTGAAAGTTGAGAGTCAGCTACGCTCAGCGGAGGAATTACGAGACGATGATGTGGAGGCCAGCCTTCTGGTTCGATAGATTCTGTGTGGCCCAGCACTATCAATTCTGCATGTCCCCGACACAGGCGGACGCCGACCCCAGCGGTTTCGGCGCGCCATCCAGGCCTGATGCCACCTCAACTTCCTCCACAGTTTCAAGGCCAAGTGCAGCCACCTTTACTCCACCTAAAGTCAGGCTTGGTAATCCCATAGCGCACTTCGCTGTGCTGAACTACTTTTGCTGCCGGCCAGTGCAGCCCAGGCCCAGCCCGCGTCAATCAGCGTCCCAAAAGAAACAGTTTTTTAGGCACGCACCTGCTCGCCCATATTGTAACACAACCATAGTCTTTCATGCTTGGGTGCTCATGCTAACCCAAGCGCTTGTACCAACTCCCGGTTGCTCTGCCTCCTTCAAGACCTGTTCCTGTGCCATGCCATCCCAAGGCTCCAAAGCTACTTGTTCCTGCTCCATGCTACATTAGCACAAGAATCCAACACCACCAAGTCCTGCTCCATACCAGCTCAAAGCTCCAAGGCCTCTTGTTCTTGATCCACGCTAGAACAAAGCTCCAACGCCACATGTACCTGCTCCATGCCAGCTCAAGGCTCCAACGCCTCCTGTTTCTGCTCCACACCAGCTCAAGGCTCCAACGCCTCCTGTTCCTGATCCACACTAGGACAAGACTCCAACGCCACATGTTCCTGCTCCACGCCAGCTCAAGGCTCCAACGCCTCCTGTTTCTGCTCCACACCAGCTCAAGGCTCCAACGCCTCCTGTTCCTGATCCACACTAGGACAAGGCTCCAACGCCTCCTGTTCCTGATCCACACTAGGACAAGACTCCAACGCCTCCTGTTCCTGATCCACACTAGGACAAGGCTCCAACGCCTCCTGTTCCTGATCCACGCTAGGACAAGACTCCAACGCCACATGTTCCTGCTCCACGCCAGCTCAAGGCTCCAACGCCACATGTTCCTGCTCCACGCCAGCTCAAGTCTCCAACGCCTCCTGTTCCTGCTCCACGCTAAAACAAGACTCCATCACCACCAGTTCCTGCTCCATACCAGTTCAAGGCTCCAATACCTCCTGTTCTTGATCCATGCTAGAACAAGGCTCCAACGCCACGTGTTTCTGCTCCACACTAGAACAAGACTTTAACACCACCAGTTCTTGCTTCACACCAGCTCGAGGCTCCAATGCCTCCTGTTCCTGATTCACGCTAGAACAAGGCTCCAACACCACCAGTTTCTGCTGCACACCAGCTCAAAGTTCCAACGCCTCTCCTGTCCCTGATCCAGCCTAGAACAAGGCTCCAACGTCACGTGTTCCTGCTCCACGCCAGTTTAAGGCTTTGATGCCTCCCGTTCCTGCTCCACATCGGGACAAGGTTTTCCACCTGCTCCTGCCAATGCCACCAGTTCCTGCTCCACGTCAGCTCAAGGCTCCAACACCTCCTGTTCCTGATCCACGCCAGCACAAGGCTCCAATGCCACTCCAATTTAAAGCTTCAATGCCTCCTGTTCCTGCTCCACGTCTGTACAAGGTTTGCCACCTGCTCCTGCTTCATGCCACCTTAGGGTTCCAATGCCACCTTCTCTTCCTTCATTCCAACAAAAGGTTCCAATGCCACCCATTCCTGTCTCCATGCCACCTCATGGCCCCAATGCCACCTATATCTGTTCCACACCAGCACTTTGACACCGCCAGTTTACATGTCCTCCTCTTGGCCAGGGAAGACTTCTGGGGTCCGCCACTTTAGTAGAGGGGGACGTCCACAACTAACATCTGTGCGACTGGGGATGTACAGGCAGGGTCCTCGCCTCTTTCTCTCCTGGTGGGGTCGCCGCCTACTCCTTTAGTGAGTCCGTCGTAAACATCCTGCACTTGTCTTCCTCGCTTGCCTTTGCCTTCCTCAGCCGCTGCAAAAGCGCCCGTCTGGTGCTCGCCTTCCTCGCCTGCTGCAGAGGCGCCTATCTGGCGTTGGCCTTCCTCGCTTGCTGCAGAGGTGCTCGTCCGGCGCTCGCCTTCATTGTTGACCGGTGAAGTTGCCATTCCACGGACGCCCCACATGCCAACAGCGACAATGTCCGGGACCTGGGGTTGGCTGCAGGAGCAGTAGTCCCACGCTTGTCTTCCTCTTTTCCATTCTGCTGCTGCGCCACCTCACAATCCCCGCCTGGCTGCGGAGATACGTGGTCCTGGAATTGTGGCTAGCCCTTCTTGGCAAGGGTGCAGTTTGGCAGCCCTCAGCAAGTCCTCCCTTCACCCTGCCTTGATTTTAGATTTTTTTCTGTTACATTTGGGACTGCCTGGTAACTTCTGGAATCCGTCATTTTCCTGTTTGGTGTCATTTTCTGTTGTGCTCTTGTTTTGGTAGTATTTCCTCTTTGGTCTCCGCCTCTTGCAGCATTTTTCCCTTGTGTTCCTTGTCCTGCCAGCACACCTGTTCCACATTAAGTCTCACCTTGTTCAGTGCTGGTTCATTACCTGGTAATGTATGCCAAAGTGTTCTGTCACTTTCTGAGTTCCTGCGTTACTTTTCGTCTGCCTGGTACCTAATGAAGAGACCTCCTACTTGCACCTCGCCTACCTTCTTTACGGTAACAACAGCCGTGATGCGCAATGGTCACGCCTTCTCCGATACCATCTTTGGAGTGGTAGTACTTCATTCTCATTTTATTTAGTATTCTAATGCAGTATGACAGTTAGACATGTTAAAGTGTTCTCTAAAAATATTAATAAGTAAGCCACTAAGTTATACAAAACCTTTGACATTTTGAAAAGAGACGACCAACTTTTAAATTAGCCCACGTCACACGAGAGCATCTCAAGGATTGCTTTTTCTTTACCTTTTTTGGAGTAC
>NC_084739.1:67146126-67175568 GCF_033978785.1 Entelurus aequoreus
CACATGACTTTGTCTGTTTCAGTCACTATGTTATTTAGTCACTACAGTAATTGTGTTCGCATCCACAGGAACCACATGGGTTAGTCTACTCTATACAGTATTTACAACCTAACTAGTGTTCACTTCACAGCCACAGATGGTTCATCTAGTTATTGACATTATTTACACATTACTTTGTCTGTTTCAGTCACTATGTTATTTAGTCACTACAGTAATTGTGTTCGCATCCACAGGAACCACATGGGTTAGCCTACTCTATACAGTATTTACAACCTTACTAGTGTTCACTTCACAGCCACAGATGGTTCATCTAGTTATTGACCTTATTTACACTTTGGTCAATTCACAATTTACACTCAAAATAATTCAATTATTCAATGTCAAAATGTCCTTTTGTGGTTATTTCCTCATATAATAATAACTCAGACTTGGTAACACGAGCGAGCATCAAAATAAAAGTATGGCAGTTTTAATCTGCATTCTACCTGAGCAACTAACAAAATATTTATGTCGACATGTGTCACTTACGCAACACTAAAACCTGCACAGAGTGACTTCCTGCTCAGTGCAAAGTTAGCTTCAAAATAAAAGTATGGCAGTATTAACCTGGATTCTACCTCAGCAAAAAACAAAATATTTATGTCGACATGTGTCACTTACGCAACATTCAAACCTGCACAAGGTGACTTCCTGCTCAGTGCAAAGTAAGCTTCAAAATAAAAGTATGGCAGTATTAACCTGGATTCTACTTTAGTAACAAACAAAATATTTATGTCGACATGTGTCACTTACGCAACATTAAAACCTGCACACGGTGACTTCCTGCTCAGTGCAAAGTTAGCTTCAAAATAAAAGTATGGCAGTATTACCCTGGATTCTACCTCAGTAACAAACAAAATATTGATGTCGACATGTGTCACTTACGCAACATTAAAACCTGCACACGGTGACTTCCTGCTCAGTGCAAAGTTAGCTTCAAAATAAAAGTATGGCAGTATTAACCTGGATTTTACCTCAGTAACAAACAAAATATTGATGTCGACATGTGTCACTTACGCAACACTAAAACCTGCACACGTAGACTTCCTGCTCAGTGCAAAGTTAGCTTCAAAATAAAAGTATGGCAGTATTAACCTGGATTCTACCTCAGCAACAAACTAAATATTTATGTCGATATGTGTCACTTACGCAACATTCAAACCTGCACAAGGTGACTTCCTGCTCAGTGCAAAGTTAGCTTCAAAATAAAAGTATGGCAGTATTAACATGGATTCTACTTTAGTAACAAACAAAATATTTATGTCGACATGTGTCACTTACGCAACATTAAAACCTGCACAAGTTGACTTCCTGCTCAGTGCAAAGTTAGCTTCAAAATAAAAGTATGGCAGTATTAACCTGGATTCTACCTCAGCAACAAACTAAATATTTATGTCGAGATGTGTCACTTACGCAACATTCAAACCTGCACACGGTGACTTCCTGCTCAGTGCAAAGTTAGCTTCAAAATAAAAGTATGGCAGTATTAACCTGGATTCTACCTCAGCAACAAACCAAATATTTATGTCGACATGTGTCACTTACGCAACATTAAAACCTGCACACGGTGACTTCCTGCTCAGTGCAAAGTTAGCTTCAAAATAAAAGTATGGCAGTATTAACCTGGATTCTACCTCAGCAACAAACTAAATATTTATGTTGACATGTGTCACTTACGCAACATTAAAACCTGCACACGGTGACTTCCTGCTCAGTGCAAAGTTAGCTTCAAAATAAAAGTATGGCAGTATTAACCTGGATTCTACCTCAGCAACAAACTAAATATTTATGTTGACATGTGTCACTTACGCAACATTAAAACCTGCACACGATGACTTCCTGCTCAGTGCAAAGTTAGCTTCAAAATAAAAGTATGGCAGTATTAACATGGATTCTACTTTAGTAACAAACAAAATATTTATGTCGACATGTGTCACTTACGCAACATTAAAACCTGCACACGGTGACTTCCTGCTCAGTGCAAAGTTAGCTTCAAAATAAAAGTATGGCAGTATTAATCTGATTTCTACCTCAGTAACAAACAAAATATTGATGTCGACATGTGTCACTTACGCAACACTAAAACCTGCACACGGTGACTTCCTGCTCAGTGCAAAGTAAGCTTCAAAATAAAAGTATGGCAGTATTAACCTGGATTCTACCTCAGTAAGAAACAAAATATTGATGTCGACACGTGTCACTTACGCAACACTAAAACCTGCACACGGTGACTTCCTGCTCAGTGCAAAGTTAGCTTCAAAATAAAAGTATGGCAGTATTAACCTGGATTCTACCTCAGCAACAAACCAAATATTTATGTCGACATGTGTCACTTACGCAACATTAAAACCTGCACACGGTGACTTCCTGCTCAGTGCAAAGTTAGCTTCAAAATAAAAGTATGGCAGTATTAACCTGGATTTTACTTTAGTAACAAACAAAATATTTATGTCGACATGTGTCACTAGCGCAACATTCAAACCTGCACACGGTGACTTCCTGCTCAGTGCAAAGTTAGCTTCAAAATAAAAGTATGGCAGTATTAACCTGGATTCTACCTCAGCAACAAACTAAATATTTATGTCGACATGTGTCACTTACGCAACACTAAAACCTGCACAAGGTGACTTCCTGCTCAGTGCAAAGTTAGCTTCAAAATAAAAGTATGGCAGTATTAACCTGGATTCTACTTTAGTAACAAACAAAATATTTATGTCGACATGTGTCACTTACGCAACATTAAAACCTGCACACGGTGACTTCCTGCTCAGTGCAAAGTTAGCTTCAAAATAAAAGTATGGCAGTATTAACATGGATTCTACTTTTGTAACAAACAAAATATTTATGTCGACATGTGTCACTTACGCAACATTCAAACCTGCACACGGTGACTTCCTGCTCAGTGCAAAGTTAGCTTCAAAATAAAAGTATGGCAGTATTAACCTGGATTCTACCTCAGCAACAAACTAAATATTTATGTCGACATGTGTCACTTACGAAACACTAAAACCTGCACAAGGTGACTTCCTGCTCAGTGCAAAGTTAGCTTCAAAATAAAGTATGGCAGTATTAACCTGGATTCTACTTTAGTAACAAACTAAATATTTATGTCGACATGTGTCACTTACGCAACACTAAAACCTGCACACGGTGACTTCCTGCTCAGTGCAAAGTAAGCTTCAAAATAAAAGTATGGCAGTATTAATCTGATTTCTACCTCAGTAACAAACAAAATATTGATGTCGACATGTGTCACTTACGCAACACTAAAACCTGCACACAGTGACTTCCTGCTCAGTGCAAAGTTAGCTTCAAAATAAAAGTATGGCAGTATTAACCTGGATTCTACCTCAGCAACAAACCAAATATTTATGTCGACATTTTGACTTTCTCTTTTCACTCTGTGCTGAGAATCAAGTGCGCTTTAAAGTGCAGTGAAACCGTTCTTGAATTATTTCCTAGTAAATTGGATCATCACAATTAAACGTCATTTACTTTTTAACTGTTGTTTTTCGACTAAAGCAGGTGAACGTTGGAAAACCCGTTTTTTTTTTTTTTTTACCAGAACATTGAAGTGGTGTGCGAGCTGACCTGCAATGTGTTAAGTGACTGCAGCCTCAGTTAGGCGTACAGTGCAGCTGTTTGCACTCTCACCCATTGTTAGTGCTCTATTATAAACTGTTTGGACCAATATAGAGTCTGCAAAGCATGCCATGTTGGAATGTCAACCGTAAACAAAGCGTAAACAAAGCGTGCATAAAGTGTGTGTATAATCATTTTGGACATTTATCATCAATAACTTTTTTAAGCCGACCCATCCAGCTTGGATGTGATGCATATTTCAAGCTTTTTTATAACAGTGCTGTGACAATAACAATCAATATTCCAAACACTGTCTGTCTCGGGGCCGTTTGAAGGGGTGCAATATTTTTATATCTGTGTGTGTGTGTGTTCTTGTATTTCTACCCTTCTTGAGACGTGAAGAAGGAAAAGTATCTTCCATATGAGGAGGTGTGAACAAGTGATGACATAAATCATGGTCCCAATAACATTGCATCTAATAGACAATAATAAATGAACTGTAAGCAGTCTTTTTCTCACAACATGTCGACTTTTTTCTCATAAAGTTGGGAACAATTTGTCATTTTTTCTGTTTCTGTAATATTGCCATATTTTCTCGTAAAATTATGACATTTTTTTTTAATGTAAAATTATAACTTTTGAATGCAAAATGGTGATATTTGTCATAAAATTCTGACTTTTATCACAATATTGCCAATTATTTTGTTGTTCTTGTAAAACAGTGACATATTTTGAGTAAAAGTATGACTTTTGTCATAATTTTGCCGAGTAAAATTCCGATTATCATTATAGAATTGCCAACATTTGAAAGTTTTCTTATAAAATTGTGACTTTTGTCGAGTAAAATTACGACTCTTTTCATAAAATTGCAACGGTTATTGAGTAAAACTCCAACTTTGATCATAATATTGCACAAATGTTCAGTTTTTCTCGTAAAATTATGACTTTTTTTAATGTAAAATTATTACTTTTTAATGCAAAATGGTGACATTTGTCATAAAATTCTGACTTGTATCACAATATTGCCAATTATTTTGTTGTTCTTGTAAAATATTACAAATTTTTGAGTAAAATGATGACTTTTGTCATCATTTTGCAGAGTAAAATTCCGATTTTTATTATAATACTGCCAAAATTTGAAAGTTTTCTTACAAAATTGTGACTTTTGTCAAGTACAATTACGACTCTTTCCATAAAATTGCTAAACATTTGAGGCTTTTCTTTTAAAATTGCGACTGTTATTGAGTAAAACTCCAACTTTGATCATAATATTGCACAAATGTTCAGTTTTTCTCGTAAAATTATGACTTTTTTTTAATGTAAAATTATTACTTTTTAATGCAAAATGGGGACATTTGTCATAAAACTCTGACTTTTTTCACAATATTGCCAATTATTTTGTTGTTCTTGTAAAATAGTGAAATTTTTTGGGTAAAAGTATGACTTTTGTCATAATTTTGCCGAGTAAAATTCCGATTATTATTATAATATTGCCAAAATTTGAACGTTTTCTTACAAAATTGTGACTTTTGTCGCGTAAAATTAGGACTCTTTTCATAAAATTGCCAAAATTTTCAGCTTTTCTAGTAAAATTGCGACTGTTATTGAGTAAAACTCCAACTTTGATCATAATATTGCACAAATGTTCAGTTTTTCTCGTAAAATTATGACTTTTTTAAATGTAAAATTATTACTTTTTAATGCAAAATGGTGACATTTGTCATAAAATTCTGACTTTTATCACAATATTGCCAATTATTTTGTTGTTCTTGTAAAATATTAAAATTTTTTGAGTAAAATGATGACTTTTGTCATCATTTTGCAGAGTAAAATTCCGATTTTTATTATAATACTGCCAAAATTTGAAAGTTTTCTTACAAAATTGTGACTTTTGTCAAGTACAATTACGACTTTCCATAAAATTGCTAAACATTTGAGGCTTTTCTTTTAAAATTGCGACTGTTATTGAGTAAAACTCCAACTTTGATCATAATATTGCACATATGTTCAGTTTTTCTCGTGAAATTATGACTTTTTTTTAATGTAAAATTATTACTTTTTAATGCAAAATGGTGATATTTGTCATAAAACTCTGACTTTTTTCACAATATTGCCAATTATTTTGTTGTTCTTGTAAAATAGTGAAATTTTTTGGGTAAAAGTGTGACTTTTGTCATAATTTTGCCGAGTAAAATTCCGATTATTATTATAATATTGCCAAAATGTGAAAGTTTTCTTACAAAATTGTGACTTTTGTCGAGTAAAATTACGACTCTTTTCATAAAATTGCCAAAACTTTCAGCTTTTCTTGTAACATTGCGACTGTTATTGAGTAAAACTCCAACTTTTATCATAGTATTGCACATATGTTCAGTTTTTCTCGTGAAATTATGACTTTTTTGTTAATGTAAAATTATCTCTTTTAATGCAAAATGGTGACGTTTGTCATAAAATTCTGACTTTTATCACAATATTGCCAATTATTTTGTTGTTCTTGTAAAATAGTGACATTTTTTGAGTAAAACTATGACTTTTGTCATCATTTTGCCTAAAAAAAAATCTGATTATTATTATAATATTGCCAAAATTTGAAAGTTTTCTTACAAAATTGTGACTTTTGTCGAGTAAAATTACGACTCTTTTCATAAAATTGCCAACATTTTAAGCTTTTCTTGTAAAATTGCGACTGTTGATGAGTAAAACTCCAACTTTTATCATAATATTGCACAAATGTTTAGTTTTTCTCGTAAAATTATGACTTTTTTAACTGTAAAATTATTGCTTTTTAATGCAAAATGGTGACATTTGTCATAAAACTCTGACTTTTTTCACAATATTGCCAATTATTTTGTTGTTCTTGTAAAATAGTGAAATTTTTTGGGTAAAAGTATGACTTTTGTCATCATTTTGCCGAGTAAAATTCCGATTATTATTATAATATTGCCAAAATTTGAACGTTTTCTTACAAAATTGTGACTTTTGTTGAGTAAAATTAGGACTCTTTTCATAAAATTGCCAACATTTTCAGCTTTTCTTGTAAAATTGCGACTGTTATTGAGTAAAACTCCAACTTTTATCATAATATTTCACAAATGTTCAGTTTTTCTCGTAAAATTATGATTTTTTTTAAATGTAAAATTGTTACTTTTTAATGCAAAATGGTGACATTTGTCATAAAACTCTGACTTTTTTCACAATATTGCCAATTTTTTTGTTGTTCTTGTAAAATAGTGACATTTTTTGGGTAAAAGTGTGACTTTTGTCATAATTTTGCCAAGTAAAATTCTGATTATTATTATAATATTGCCAAAATGTGAAAGTTTTCTTACAAAATTGTGACTTTTGTCGAGTAAAATTACGACTCTTTTCTTAAAATTGCCAAAACTTTCAGCTTTTCTTGTAAAATTGCGACTGTTATTGAGTAAAACTCCAACTTTTATCATAGTATTGCACAAATTTTCAGTTTTTCTCGTGAAATTAGGACTTTTTTGTTAATGTAAAATTATCTCTTTTAATGCAAAATGGTGACGTTTGTCATAAAACTCTGACTTTGATCACAATATTGCCAATTATTTTGTTGTTCTTTTAAAATAGTGACATTTTTTGAGTAAAATTATGACTTTTGTCATAATTTTGCCGAGTAAAATTCAGATTATTATTATAATATTGCCAAAATTTGAAAGTTTTCTTACAAAATTGTGACTTTTGTCGAGTAAAATTACGACTCTTTTCATAAAATTGCAAACATTTTAAGCTTTTCTTGTAAAATTGCGACTGTTGATGAGTAAAACTCCAACTTTTATCATAATATTGCACAAATGTTTAGTTTTTCTCGTAAAATTATGACTTTTTTAAATGTAAAATTATTACTTTTTAATACAAAATGGAGACATTTGTCTTAAAACTCTGACTTTTTTCACAATATTGCCAATTATTTTGTTGTTCTTGTAAAATAGTGACATTTTTTGATTAAAATTATGACTTTTGTCATAATTTTGCAGAGTAAAATTCCGATTATTATTATAATACTGCCAAAATTTGAAAGTTTTCTTATAAAATTGTGACTTTTGTCGAGTAAAATTACGACTCTTTTCATAAAATTGCCAACATTTTAAGCTTTTCTTGTAAAATTGCGACTGTCATTGAGTAAAACTCCAACTTTGATCATAATATTGCACAAATGTTCAGTTTTTCTCGTGAAATTATGACTTTTTTTTAATATAAAATTATTACTTTTTACTGCAAAATGGTGACATTTGTCATAAAACTCTGACCTTTATCACAATATTGCCAATATTTTTGTTCTTGTAAAATAGTGACATTTTTTGAGTAAAATGCTGACTTTTGTCATCATTTTGCCGAGTAAAATTCTGATTATTATTACAATATTGCCAAAATGTGAAAGTTTTCTTATAAAATTTCGAGTAAAATTACGACACTTTTCATAAAATTGCCAACATCTTAAGCTTTTCTTGTAAAATTGCGACTGTTATTGAGTAAAATTCCAACTTTCATCACAATATCGCATACATTTTTTTTTTTTTTTTTAAATTTTGACTTGCGTTGAGTAAAATGACAACTTTTATCATAACACTGCCAAAATTCTAAGTTTTTCTTGTGAAATTGTGAACTTTTTCTTGTGAAATTCCAACTCATTTTTTACAACAAGCTTTTTTATATTTGCATAGTATGTATATATTATTAATGTTGTCAATACACATCTTTATATATCTAGAAAGGGTGGTCTTATAGGCATTTTTTGCAAGTCCCAAGAAGGTTAGAAATACAAGAATGTGTGTGTGTGTTTGGGTGTGTTTTACAGGTATTTATCACCGTAGCAGACGCACTATCCGACGCTAGCCGCCGACCGCATCGATGATCGGGTGAAGTCCTTCGTCGCTCCGTCGATCGCTGGAACGCAGGTGAGCACGGGTGTTGATGAGCAGATGAGGGCTGGCTGGAGTAGGTGGATAGCTAATGTTTTTAGCATAGCTCTGTGAGGTCCCGTAGCTAAGTTAGCTTCAATGGCTGGAAAGCATTAATCGTGTAGTTACATGTCCATGGTTTAATAGTATTGTTGATTTTCTGTCTATCCTTCCAGTCAGGGGTTTATTTCTTTTCTTTCTATCTGCAGTTAAGCCCGATGCGCTATCATGTTAGCTCCATAGCTAAAGTGCTTTGCCGATGTATTGTCGTGGAGATAAAAGTCACTGTTTGAGTTTGAGTTTGAGTTTGAGTTAATTTCGAACATGCAAACATACAATATGATACATCACAATTTCCAGTTTCTCTTTTCAACATGTTCGAAAAGGAGTAGGAAGAAGCAGAGCTTATTTAATTCTACCCCTTTTCTATACATAACAATTGCTAAAACTTTTTGTTCACTTCCTGTTCAGTTTGTAGTTCAGGTTCTTCATCACGTACACAGCTACTCCTCCTCCATTTTTGTTGGTTCTGTTGATGTAGTTTAGTTCATATCCTTCCAGATCAAAATCTATTCCTTTTTTTATCATCAATCCATGTTTCTGTGTCAGCAATCACCTTGAAGTGAAGTTGTGAATGTCCATTTCGCGTTCTCGACTCTCATTTTCAAGAGGATATAGTATCCGAGGTGGTTTAAAATACAAATCTGTGATCCACAATAGAAAAAGGAGAAAGTGTGGAATCCAATGAGCCCTTTTACCTAAGTTACGGTCAGAGCGAAAAAAGATACGTCCTGCACTGCACTCTAGTCCTTCACTCTCACGTTCCTCATCCACAAATCTTTCATCCTGGCTCAAATTAATGGGGCAATCGTCGCTTTCTCGGTCCGAATCGCTCTCGCTGCTGGTGTAAACAATGGGGAAATTTGAGGAGCCTTTCAACCTGTGACGTCACGCTACTTCCGGTACAGGAAAGGCGTTTTTTTTTTATTAGCGACCAAAAGTTGTTCTCTACTAAATCCTTTCAGCAAAAATATGGCAATATCGCGAAATGATCAAGTACGACAGAATGGATCTGCTATCCCCGTTTAAATAAAAAAAAAAAAAATCATTTCAGTAGGCCTTTAAACGTGTGGACAATGCTGAAGAAACAAGTCCATGTCAGAAAAGCAACACATTTAGCTGAACAGCAGCAATTTAGTGGTCAAGTGGTCAAGCAGAAGCTTGTGGATGGCTACCAAAAGCGCCTTATTGCAGGTAAACTTGCCAAGGGACATGTAAGCAAATATTAAAGGCCTACTGAAATTACATTTTTTTTATTTAAACGGGGATAGCAGATCCATTCTATGTGTCATACTTGATCATTTTGCGATATTGCCATATTTTTGCTGAAAGGATTTAGTAGAGAACATCAATGATAAAGTTCGCAACTTTTGCTCGCTGATAAATAAAAACCTTGCCCCTACCGGAAGTAGCGTGACGTAGTCAGTTGTTCACTCCCTCATATTTTCCTATTGTTTTCAAAGCAGCTAGGGCGATTCGGACCGAGAAAGCGACGATTATCCCATTAATTTGAGCGAGGATGAAAGATTTGTGGATGAGGAACGTTAGAGTGACGGACTAGAATTCAGTGAAATACATATATTTTTTCGCTCTGACCGTAACTTAGGTACAAGCTGGCTCATTGGATTCCACACTTTCTCCTTTTTCTATTGTGGATCACGGATTTGTATTTTAAACCACCTCGGATACTATATCCTCTTGAAAATGAGAGTCGAGAACGCGAAATGGACATTCACAGTGACTTTTATCTCCACGACAATACATCGGCGAAGCTCTTTAGCATAAGCTAACGTGATAGCATCTGTCTCAAATGCAGATAGAATCAAAATAAATAAATCCCTGACTGGAAGGATAGACGGAAGATCAACAATACTATTAAACCATGGACATGTAACTACACGGTTAATAGATCTCAGCCTGGCAAAGCTTAACAATGCTGTTGCTAACGACGCTAAGGCTAACTTAGCAACCGGACCTCACAGAGCTATGATAAAAACATTAGCGCTCCACCTACGCCAGCCAGCCTTCATCTGCTCTGCTCATCAACACCCGTGCTCACCTGCGTTCCAGCGATCGACGGCGCGACGAAGGACTTCACCCGATCATCCGTGCGGTGGGTCTGCTATCCAAGTAAGTAGTCCTTGTTGTGTTGCTACAGCCAGACGCTAATACACCGATCCCACCTACAACTTTCTTCTTTGCAGCCTCCATTGTTCATTAAACAAATTGCAAAAGATTCACCAACACAGATGTCCAGAATACTGTGGAATTATGAAATGAAAACAGAGCTTTTTTGTATTGTATTCAATGGGGAAGGCATACCTCTGTTCCCCGGGCTACGTCACGCGCATACGTCATCCTCCGAAGGCTTTTTCAATTGGAAGTTTAGCGGGAAATTTAAAATGTCACTTTATAAGTTAACCCGGCCGTATTGGCATGTGTTGCAATGTTAAGATTTCATCATTGATATATAAACTATCAGACTGCGTAGTCGCTAGTAGTGGCTTTCAGTAGGCCTTTAACATTGCTGTATGTATACTTTTGACTTTTGCTCACATTTTCAGTAGAGCCATAATAAATTCATAAAAGAAGCAAACTTCATGAATGTTTTTTGTGACCTACAAGTATGTGCTCCAATCACTACATCACACAAAAATAAGAGTTGTAGAAAGTCAAGACAGCCATGACATGATGTTCTTTACACGTGTATGTACACTTTTGACCAGGGGCCGTGCTTATCAAGCTTCTTAGAGTGCCATTTTACACCTAAGTCCTGAGAATTTGCTAAATTTAGTCCTACTCTCAAACTTAAGAATACATTTTTTTTAATCAACGTTCTTAAGTCTAAGAATCACTCCTACTCTCCACGATATTTAAGAGACCTTCAGAGGTGTCTTAAGTGGTTAGGAGTTGCCAGCAGGGGATGGCACTGAGGCGAGAGAGACGTGCGCGAACGTTCAGGGAACGGAACAATGTTTTTTTTTTTTTAAGACGAGCAGCTGATCAAACGGTATCGTTTAGACAGAGCGGATATTATTTTTGTCACAGATTTAATACTTTTCGATTCCTTGTTGATTTCTGCATGTGTCTGCAGTGGGCTAGTATATATAGAGCCACCCACACCAGTTTCAAATTAGTTGCCTAACTAATGAATTGGAAAGAAAATGTTATGACAGTAGCGTATGTGTGTGGCCGTGAGGTGAGTGACGTCAGTGAGTGTGTGGGCGATAGAAGAGAGGGAGCGGTAGCGTGAGTGCCGGCGGGGACTAGTTTGTTTTGTATTATTTTGTAGTTTATTGTCAAAATATACACTCCCATTGTCCACTTAAATATTTCCAAGATATTTCTTTATTCTTAGACAACGGATTCCCTTCCGTGATTGGTTATTTCTATGGACACAGAAATGACGTCACCTAAAATTCCGTTTACGGCACATAGTAATGTCGTAATTCAGCTCTGAGTGTGACACTTAAGATTCAGTCCTACACTTCGCTGAAAGTGTGAGTAAGACGCTTGATAACTAACTTTTAAGTGCAGCTTTCAGCGAAGAATTTATTTACTCTTAAGTCAACTCTTAGCAGACTTCTTAGGAGTCATTCTAAGAAGCTTGATAAGTACGGCCCCAGGACTGTAGATATTGGCCAACCAGTATCATTCTTTTATGAGGTATCGGAAACAGTCTGGATCACACTGGTAGTATTTCAGTCCTTCCACATGTACACAAATCATCCCAACAAGCACTTGACACAACCAAGTCCCGACTTCAAGACAAGTTCACAAGACATTTCGTGTACACAATCATATTTTTTCTTATTTTGGTCTGCACATTGTGTAACTTTTCTGGCCAACGCACCTGGAAAGTGTCTTTCTGACATTGTCGGATTTATCCGTGTTTACGCGCACGCTGGCCACCACATTAGGCACACCTACGGACTCCAGTCAGAAGAACTTAGCCTCCTTCGCTCTCTTCTCACTTCACAGAGCCAAAGTAGGAGAAACAAAAATAGAAAGGAGTCCCGGTTTACGCTAGGAGCCCGACTCGAGGTCAGGACGTTCCCGGTCATTGATTAACAGCCGGGACAGAACCTCGGGGCTGTTGTTGTTGTTGTTGTTGTTGTTGTTGTTGTCCTGGGAGATACCCGTCCCTAAGGAGAAGAGGACACGCTAACACTGGGTCAGCCTGACAAGAGTTTGTCATCACCACGTCTCACCATGCACACACCACAGGAACATTGTGTCAACTTCAGAGGTGTGGACTCCAGTCACATGACTTGGACTCCAGTCATGAAATTGATGACTTTAGACTGGACTTGACAAAATGTAAATAGTGTGAGAGTCCAGTCCATAGTGGATCTAACATAATAGTGAGAGTCCAGTCCATAGTAGATCTAACATAATAATGTGAGAGTCCAGTCCATAGTGGATCTAACATAATAGTGTGAGAGTCCAGTCCATAGTGGATCTAACATAATATTGTGAGAGTCCAGTCCATAGTGGATCTAACATAATATTGTGAGAGTCCAGTCCATAGTGGATCTAACATAATAGTGAGAGTCCAGTCCATAGTGGATCTAACATAATAGTGTGAGAGTCCAGTCCATAGTGGATCTAACATAATAGTGTGAGAGTCCAGTCCATAGTGGATCTAACATAATAGTGAGAGTCAATTTAAGTGGACCCCGACTTAAACAAGTTGAAAAACTTATTCGGGTGTTACCATTTAGTGGTCAATTGTACGGAATATGTACTTCACTGTGCAACCTACTAATAAAAGTCTCAATCAATCAATCAGTCCAGTCCATAGTGGATCTAACATAATAGTGTGAGAGTCCAGTCCATAGTGGATCTAACATAATAGTGTGAGAGTCCAGTCCATAGTGGATCTAACATAATAGAGAGAGTCCAGTCCATAGTAGATCTAACATAATAGTGTGAGAGTCCAGTCCATAGTGGATCTAACATAATAGTGTGAGAGTCCAGTCCATAGTGGATCTAACATAATAGTGACAGTCCAGTCCATAGTGGATCTAACATAATAGTGAGAGTCCAGTCCATAGTGGATCTAACATAATAGTGTGATAGTCCAGTCCATAGTGGATCTAACATAATAGTGTGAGAGTCCTGTCCATAGTGGATCTAACATAATAGTGAGAGTCAATTTAAGTGGACCCCGACTTAAACAAGTTGAAAAACGTATTCGGGTGTTACCATTTAGTGGTCAATTGTACGGAATATGTACTTCACTGTGCAACCTACTAATAAAAGTCTCAATCAATCAATCAGTCCAGTCCATAGTGGATCTAACATAATAGTGTGAGAGTCCAGTCCATAGTGGATCTAACATAATAGTGTGAGAGTCCAGTCCATAGTGGATCTAACATAATAGTGAGAGTCCAGTCCATAGTGGATCTAACATAATAGTGTGAGAGTCCAGTCCATAGTGGATTGTGTTTTGGTAAGTATTCCCCCATACTTCAACCTTACATACTGTGTTGAAGTATGGGGGAATACTTACCAAAATACAATTCATCCTCTGATCATATTACAGAAAAGAGCAGTGCGGATCATTCACAACGTTGGTTATTTAGAACATACTCATAATCTGTTTATGCAATCAAAGTTGCTCAAATTTGATGACCTTGTTAAATATAATACATTAATAATCTTATATAAAGCTTTTAACAAATTATTGCCACCTAATCTACAACGTTTTTTTACAAGACGAGTGCAAGCTCATAACTTGAGAGGCTTTGGATATTTCTTATTGCCGAGAGCTCAAACCACTCGTAAACGTTTGTGTGTGTCTGTATGCGGAGTAAAACTATGGAACAAACTGGACTTACAACACAAGCAATGCCAAACTATTAATCGATTTAAACTATTATACAAACATGGGGTCTGGTTCAAATATAGAGATGTCTCAAAGTGTAACATGTGCTCAATGTTTCCTTACCATTATTGCTATGTTGTCTATTACCATTGTTGGTATATTCATTATTCCTACATTGTTGATACAAATGATTGTTACAGTGTAATAATTATTGTTACCTGTGGTAATGCCACTATGATACAACATCTGTATTATAATCCTCGAACAAAGTGAGAGTGAAACTCATGTGAATAATCACTGAATGGAGAACTGGGGGTGGGATTAAATAAATTATCTTCTTCCCACTCCCTTTCAGGCAAAACTGGACAATAATGCACTATATTAATTTATATTATTATGTTTTGTCAACTCGTACGTCTTTGTCATTTCCTGAAATAAATAAATAAATGAAAAAAAAAGAAAAATGAATAGGTCAATAATTCATAATGACATTGATTTTGATTCATTATTGTTTTTTAAAGAAGGAAACAGCCTGCATGGCAGCTTTGTGTTATTAGAGTAAACATTGCAACATTTTCTTGTTCACCTGTTTGATCTTTTATACCACTTTTTATGTTGTTGTTGTTGTTTTTTTAATCGTATTTTTAGAACGTGCCGTGGGGCCGTCAAAAAGTGACCTGCGGACCGCAAATGGCCCCCGGGCCGCATTTTGGACACCCCTGCTGTAAAGGAATGAGTTACATGTTTAAAATGACTGGTTAATAGTGCTTTTATGAAGTGCAATGTCAGCACTATTTTTGTTTCCTGCAATATCAAATGCACTTGTTTTTAATTAAAAAAATACAGCGTTTTAAAAGCACACACAATCTGTGTAAAATATATTAGTCTGTGGTTAAAAGGATTTGGAAGGACTCGAAACTCAAAATGCAGGACTTGGGACTTAACTTGAGACTTTCCAGTCTTGACTTCGGACTTGACTCGGGACTTGACTCGATACTTGAGGGCAAAGACTTGAGACTTTGCAAAACAATGACTTCTGGTAAACTTGCACTACTTCACTCAAGTCCATAATTGATGTGTTTGTACGCAGAACACCCAGCCTGTTTTTCAACATTGTTTACGCTTTTTTCCTCAAATTGGCAACGTCATCTAAAGTAGATGAGGCAACCCAGTTAGTTGCCTGCGGCGTCTTTTAGGAGAAAGGAAAAAAAACAACAACTGACCTGCAGTACGGTAGATAGCGCCTTTTTACAGAGGAAAAACCAAACGGTTGTTGATGTCTATATGTTGGTTTGACTGATTATAACTTTATTGTTTCACTTTCACTTTACCGCAACAACAGAACAGCATCAGAAAAATAGAAATATGAACAGACCAGTCTAAGTCTAAGACTAGATAAGACCAATCTAAGCCTAAGACTAGATGTGACCAATCTAAGTCTAAGACTAGATGTGACCAATCTAAGTCTAAGACTAGATGTGACCAATCTGAGTCTAAGACTAGATGTGACCAATCTGAGTCTAAGACTAGATGTGACCAATCTAAGTCCAAGACTAGATCAGACCAATCTAAGTCTAAGACTAGATGTGACCAATCTAAGTCTAAGACTAGATGTGACCGATCAACGTCTAAGACTAGATCCGACCAATCCAACTCTAAGACTAGGTCTGACCAGTATAAGTCCAAGACTAGATGTGACCAATCTAAGTCTAAGACTAGGTCTGACAAATCTAAGTCTAAGACTAGGTCTGACCAATCTAAGTCTAAGACTAGATCAGACCAAACTAAGTCTAAGACTAGATCTAACCAATCTAAGTCTAAGACTACATCTGACAAATCTCAGTCTAAGACTAGGTCTGACCAATCTAAGTCTAAGACTAGGTCTGACCAATATAAGTCTAAGACTAGATCTGGCCAATCTAAGTCTAAGACTAGATCTGACAAAACTAAGTCTAAGACTAGGTCTGACCAATCTAAGTCCAAGAGTAGATCTGACCAATCTAAGTCTAAGACTAGATCTGACCAATCTAAGTCTAAGACTAGATCTGACAAATCTAAGTCTAAGACTAGGTCTGACCAATCTAAGTCTAAGACTAGGTCTGACCAATCTAAGTCTAAGACTAGATCAGACCAATCTAAGTCTAAGACTAGATATGACTAATCTAAGTCTAAGACTAGGTCTGACCAATCCAAGTCTAACACTAGATCTGACCAATCTAAGTCTAACACTAGATCAGACCAATATAAGTCTAAGACTAGATGTGACCAATCTAAATCTAAGACTAGATGTGACTAATCTACGTCTAAGACTAGATCTGACCAATCTAAGTCCAAGCCTAAATCTGACTAATCTAAGTACAATACTAGGTCTGACCAATCTAAGTCTAAGACTAGATATGACCAATCTAAGTCTAAGTCAGACGGTATAGTACCGTGGTACTTTACTAGTACCGGTATATATATATATATATATATATATATATATATATATATATATATATATATATATATATATATATATATATATATATATATATATATATATATATATATATATATATATATATAAAATACATATAATGTAATGATTTAATGTGATTTATTAAATTTTTTGCTTGTTTTAGTCAATTCGGCTGAGAAAAACACCACAATGTTGTTATTCAGGACTAAAATAACCAAATATGTCTACTACTGCATAGTGGATACTATACTGCAAACTACTGTATACAGTATGTATAAGTATGTGTAAGTATGTATACAGTATGTATACAGTATGTATAAGTATGTACACAGTATGTATACAGTATATATAAGTATGTATACAGTATGTATACAGTATGTATACAGTGTGTATACATTATATATAAGTATGTCCATGCAAGACATAATGCATTGTGGGTATTTAAAGCTCGTCAAATGCGACAATAGAGCAGATTTTGCCTTGTTGATGACTCAGTTGAGGTCGCTGATCGGTTTCCTTGACAACCGAGTGACACCTTATCTGTATCCTTGGCGATGGAGCTGTGTGCTCTTGTTAGCGTGATTTACGAGACCGCGACTTAAAAAAGATGGGCCTAATTGGTCCCGTTTGCCTGCGGTCCAAACGTCTTCTCACTCCATTGACCTTCAGCGTGTCTGCTGCAGGCTTCATCCTGTCACACGCCTCTCCTCTTCATCGGGATTTATTTACTGTCAGGCTCTGGAGGTGGACCGCTCCGTGTGTGCGTGTGTGTGTGTGTGTGTGTGTGTGTGTGTGTGTGTGTGTGTGTGTGTGTGTGTGTGTGTGTGTGTGTGTGTGTGTGTGTGTGTGTGGGGATGATGTCATGCGCAGAGTAAAGACAGATGTGCTATTGTCTCCAGCACGGACACAGTGGAGACTCGCTGGCTGAAGAAAAGAAAATGAAGGTGGTGATAATGATGTACTTTACATAAGCAATTTCAAAGATAGGCTCAGTGTGGGAAAGATACTGTAGGAGAGTATTAAAACATATCTCTGGGAAAGATACTGTAGGAGAGTATTAAAACATATCTCCGGGAAAGATACTGTAGGAGAGTATTAAAACATATCTCCGGGAAAGATACTGTAGGAGAGTATTAAAACATATCTCTGGGAAAGATACTGTAGGAGAGTATTAAAACATATCTCTGGGAAAGATACTGTAGGAGAGTATTAAAACATATCTCCGGGAAAGATACTGTAGGAGAGTATTAAAACATATCTCCGGGAAAGATACTGTAGGAGAGTATTAAAACATATCTCCGGGAAAGATACTGTAGGAGAGTATTAAAACATATCTCTGGGAAAGATACTGTAGGAGAGTATTAAAACATATCTCTGGGAAAGATACTGTAAGAGAGTATTAAAACATATCTCCGGGAAAGATACTGTAGGAGAGTATTAAAACATATCTCTGGGAAAGATACTGTAGGAGAGTATTAAAACATATCTCTGGGAAAGATACTGTAGGAGAGTATTAAAACATATCTCCGGGAAAGATACTTTAGGAGAGTATTAAAACATATATCTGGGAAAGATACTGTAGGAGAGTATTAAAACATATCTCTGGGAAATATACTGTAGGAGAGTATTAAAACATATCTCTGGGAAAGATACTGTAGGTGTGTATTAAAACACATCTCTGGGAAAGATACTGTAGGAGAGTATTAAAACACATCTCTGGGAAATATACTGTAGGAGAGTATTAAAACATATCTCTGGGAAATATACTGTAGGTGAGTATTAAAACATATCTCCGGGAAATATACTGTAGGAGAGTATTAAAACATATCTCCGGGAAAGATACTGTAGGAGAGTATTAAAACATATCTCCGGGAAAGATACTGTAGGAGAGTATTAAAACATATCTCCGGGAAAGATACTGTAGGAGAGTATTAAAACATATCTCTTGCTGAGCTAACTGAAGACACATTGAAAAAGACAAGTTTAATATCATGTCGTTTAAACATCAACAGGGAAGACAACGTTAAGGATTAATTAAACATCGGAACATGGATATTTATTATGAAGTGAGTTTTGCTTTGCTAAAGAATTATAATATTAATAATACAGTGAAACCTCAATGTGGGAACCTTATTGTTTCTTCAACATGGTTTGTAAACCAAACAGTTTGTATAGTAGAACAGAATAGAATAGAGTTTTATTGTCATTATTACAGTGAACAGGTTCAAAGAACAACAAAATTGGAGCAGATCCCCTAAGGTGCATACACAATAATTCAGTAATATATATAGTAAAAAAGATAAGAAAGAAGATATGTGTCTATATATAACCACACACAGATGCAGTAGGTCAGGATGCTCTCAATCGAGTACCGGTAGAACGACACCAGCAGTTCCTGTGAGAGGCGGTTGCTCGACCACCACCACCTATCCTTCGGCATACCAAGCCGCAACCTTCTGCTCGACCACCACCACCACCTGTCCTTCGGCATACTAAGCCGCAACCTCCAGCCAGACCACCACCACCTGTTCTTCGACAGGCCAAACTGCAACCTTCAGCCAGACCACCAGGACCCACTCCAAGGCTGGTCCCCGCACCAGCACCTGCTCCAAGACTGGTGCCCAAACCAGCACCAGCTCCGAGACTGGTTTCCAAACCAGCACCTGTTCCAAGGCTGGTCCCCGAACCAGCACCCGCTCCAAGGCTGGTTGTCAAACTATCACCCGCTCCAAGACTGGTCCCCGAACTGGCACCCGCTCCAAGACTGGTCCCCGAACCAGCATATGCTCCATGAATGATCCCCGAACCAGCACCCGCTCCAAGGCTGGTCGCCGAACCAGCACCCGCTCCAAGACGGGTCCCCGAACCAGCACCCGCTCCAAGAATGGTCCCCGAACAAGCACCATCACCCAGACTGGTCCCCGTAACAGCACCCAGACTGGTCCCCGTACCAGCCCCCAGACCGTTCACCGTGCCAGCACCACGACCTGCGCCTGTTTCAGCACCACGGCCAGTGCCAGCTTTAGCATTTCGGCCAGCGTTTGCTTCAGCACCTCGGCCAGCTCCTCAGCCTGCTGCTTCATCTCTGGCTCGGACGACATCGTCCTCCTCGTCTCTGACTCCGACGACATCGTCCTCCTCGTCTCTGACTCCGACGACATCGTCTTCCTCGTCTCTGACTCCGACGACATCGTCCCTTTCGTCTCTGGCTCTGATGACATAGTCCTCCTCGTCTCCGGCTCCGACGTCATCGTCCTCCTCGTCTCTGAGTCCGACGACATCGTCCTCCTCGTCTTTGACTCCGACGTCATCGCCCTCCTCGTCTCTGACTCCGACGTCATCCTCCTCCTCGTCTCTGACTCCGACGACATCGTCCACCTCGTCTCTGACTCCGACGTCATCGTCCTCCTCGTCTCTGACTCCGACGACATCGTCCACCTCGTCTCTGACTCCGACGTCATCGTCCTCCTCGTCTTTGACTCCGACGTCATCGCCCTCCTCGTCTCTGACTCCGACGTCATCGTCCTCCTCGTCTCTGACTCCGACGACATCGTCATCGTCCTCCTCGTCTATGACTCCGACGACATCGTCCTCCTCGTCTCTGGCTCTGACGACATAGTCCTCTCGTCTCCGGCTCCGACGTCATCGTCCTCCTCGTCTCTGACTCCGACGACATCGTCCTCCTCGTCTGTGACTCCGACGACATCGTCCTCCTCGTCTTTGACTCCGACGTCATCGTCCTCCTCGTCTCTGACTCCGACGACATCGTCCTCCTCGTCTCCGACTCCGACGACATCGTCCTCCTCGTCTCCGGCTCTGACGACATAGTCCTCTCGTCTCCGGCTCCGACGTCATCGTCCTCTTCGTCTCTGACTCCGACGACATCGTCCTCCTCGTCTTTGACTCCTACATCATCGCCCTCCTCGTCTCTGACTCCGACGTCATCGTCCTCCTCGTCTCTGACTCCGACGACATCGTCATCGTCCTCCTCGTCTATGACTCCGACGACATCGTCCTCCTCGTCTCTGGCTCTGACGACATAGTCCTCTCGTCTCCGGCTCCGACGTCATCGTCCTCCTCGTCTCTGACTCCGACGACATCGTCCTCCTCGTCTGTGACTCCGACGACATCGTCCTCCTCGTCTTTGACTCCGACGTCATCGTCCTCCTCGTCTCTGACTCCGACGACATCGTCCTCCTCGTCTCCGACTCCGACGACATCGTCCTCCTCGTCTCCGGCTCTGACGACATAGTCCTCTCGTCTCCGGCTCCGACGTCATCGTCCTCTTCGTCTCTGACTCCGACGACATCGTCCTCCTCGTCTTTGACTCCTACATCATCGCCCTCCTCGTCTCTGACTCCGACGTCATCGTCCTCCTCGTCTCTGACTCCGACGTCATCGTCCTCCTCGTCTCTGACTCCGACGACATCGTCCTCCTCGTCTCTGACTCCGACGTCATCGTCCACCTCGTCTCTGACTCCGACGTCATCGTCCTCCTCGTCTTTGACTCCGACGTCATCGCCCTCCTCGTCTCTGACTCCGACGTCATCGTCCTCCTTGTCTCTGACTCCGACGACATCGTCCTCCTCGTCTGTGACTCCGACGACAGCGTCCTCCTCGTCTTTGACTCCGACGTCATCGTCCTCCTCGTCTCTGACTCCGACGACATCGTCCTCCTCGTCTCTGACTCCGACGACATCGTCCTCCTCGTCTCTGGCTCTGACGACATAGTCCTCTCGTCTCCGGCTCCGACGTCATCGTCCTCTTCGTCTCTGACTCCGACGACATCGTCCTCCTCGTCTCTGACTCCGACGTCATCGTCCTCCTCGTCTCTGACTCCGACGACATCGTCCTTTTCGTCTCTGACTCCGACGACATCGTCCTCCTCGTCTTTGACTCCGACGTCATCGCCCTCCTCGTCTCTGACTCTGACGTCATCGTCCTCCTCGTCTCTGACTCCGACGACATCGTCCACCTCGTCTCTGACTCCGACGACATCGTCCTCCTCGTTTATGACTCTGACGTCATCGTCCTCCTCGTCTCTGACTCCGACGTCATCGTCCTCCTCGTCTCTGACTCCGACGACATCGTCCACCTCGTCTCTGACTCCGACGTCATCGTCCTCCTCGTCTTTGACTCCGACGTCATCGCCCTCCTCGTCTTTGACTCCGACGTCATCGTCCTCCTCGTCTGTGACTCCGACGTCATCGTCCTCCTCGTCTCTGACTCCGACGACATCGTCCACCTCGTCTCTGACTCCGACGTCATCGTCCTCCTCGTCTCTGACTCCTACGTCATCGTCCTCCTCGTCTCTGACTCCGACGACATCATTCCTCCTCGTCTCTGACTCCGACGTCATCGTCCTCCTCGTCTTTGACTCCGACGTCATCGTCCTCCTCGTCTTTGACTCTGACGTCATCGTCCTCCTCGTCTCTGACTCCGACGTCATCGTCCTCCTCGTCTTTGACTCCGACATCATCGTCCTCCTCGTCTTTGACTCCCACGTCATCGTCCTCCGCCTCTCTGGCTCCGATGACATTGTCCTCCTCGTCTCTGACTCCGATGACATCGTCCTCCTCGTCTCTGGCGGACCTTTCCACTGCGCCGCCATCCTCCTCGTCTCCAGCATCGTCGCCCCCGCGACCTCCGGTTGGCCGGCCGCAAGCGCCGCCCTCTGTTGCCCGTGCATGGACGCTTTTTGAGCCAACAGCAGCGACGCCCAGGACAGAGACGTGGAACTCGTAGGTTGCTGTGGTTCTGGCGCCACTTGCGTCCGCCTTCCCGACGGCCAAAAAAGTGGCCGTTCCTTGGTCGCCCGCCTCGCCGGCTGCAGCGGCGCTCTACTCGCCGCCGCCGCCAGACAAGTTTGTCTGAGTCTAAGTGAGTTTCATACTGTGAGTGTACAGGAGAGATGATACTGTATGTATGTTGCTAAATCAGGTCACTATGATGGGAATCTTACAATAACTCACGATCACGTTTGGTCCCGATTCATCGATTCAGAAGTTGTTCTTGAAATATGTTATTTGGTCTAAAAATGATTATAAACTTCAGGCTACAAAAGCTCCTCTTCCCTGCTGACGTTTTGACGTTCACATGCAGATCTGGCCTGAAAACGTCTTTTTTTAAATTGATTCATAAAAAATAAAAAAATAATAAAAAATCAATAATGGATTTTTGGGGGGGAAATGATGAAGGTATTTAGAATGAGAATAAATAGAAATCAGGATTTGTTTTTTCTGAGCACCCGTATTATGTATTGTATTAAATTAGATTATTTTATTATTTATTATTATTATTTTCTGCTCCTAATTAGACACTAAATATGTTTTGTTTTTTTACATTTTGTTTTAATTTTATTGTTGTTGTTTTTTAAGACAAAATTGTATTGGAGATGCTATTTTGTCAGATTTGTCTATTTATGTTTTTGTTGTTTTCAAAATAAATTAACTGGGGAAAAAAAGGAGTTCGCTAATATTGTGAGGATAAAATGGTTAAAGTAGTTTAAATAAAGAAAAACATAAAGAACGTTTAATTTATACAAATATAGCATTTTTATTGATTGTTTTATTATTCATGAGTTTCTTGTTACATAAAAAACCACCCACAGGTAATGTAAAGTACATATATCTATAATTAAAGATGGCATCTGGCACCTAAAGTAGATGCATGGAGAACATTCCTCAGGCAAAATGTCACACTTCAAACCAGCATTTTCACAATAAAATCTGCATTGCTGCATCAAGAATAATTCATCATCTGAAGTCACGTGACCAAATCCCAGTAAGCATAATTGCCATCAGTGAAACTTCACTCAGTTTTCCAGCAAAATATGCAATCAAGATGGAGAGAAAAAAAAAAAAAAAGGTCTCTCAGGTGCTGATTTTTCAGGTGTGCTTTATTATGAAATCAAATTCCGGTTAATTAGTTTCCCCTCCCTTTGGAAGTCATGTGACCAAATCCCAGTAATCCTAATTACCATTAGTGAAACTTCACTCAGTTTTCCAGCAAAATATGCAATCAAGATGGAGAGAAAAAAAAAAAAAAGGTCTCTCAGGTGCTGATTTTTCAGGTGTGCTTTATTATGAAATCAGATTCTGCTCTCCTTTGGAAGTAATATGACCAAATCCCAGTAAGCATGATTGCCATCATTGAAACTTCACCCACAGTTTTCCAGCACAATATGCTATCAAAATACGGAAAAAAAAGAAAAGAAAAAAAAAAGCACAAAAATATATATCATAATAATAAATTGAATAAAAAAGCCTCTTCGATGCTGATTTTTCAGGTGTGCTTTATTATAAAATAAAATTCTGCTCTCCTTCGGAAGTCACGTGACCAAATCCCAGTAAGCATAATTGCCATCATTGAAACTTCACTCAGTTTTCCAGCACAATATGCAATCAAAATGCAATAAAAAAAAATAAAAATAAAAAAAAGTCTCTCAGGTGCTGATTTTTCAGGTGTGCTTTATTATGAAATCAAATTCTGCTCTTCTGGCTAATGAGTTTCTCCTCCTTTTGGAAATCATGTGACTAAATCCCAGTAAGAATAACAATTTGCAATAAAAATGAAAAAAAAAATAAAATAAAAAGGGTCTCTAAGGTGCTGATTTTTCATGCAATAAAAATGTTTTTAAATAAAAAAATAAATAAAATAATAACATAAAAAAGGGTCTATTTGGTGCTGATTTTTCAGGTGTGCTTTATTATGAAATCAAATTCTGCTCTTCTGGCTAATGACTTTCCCCTCCCTTTGGAAGTCACGTGACCAAACCCAGTAAGCATAAACAATATGCAACCAAAAAGAAAAAAAAAGAAAAAAAAAAAGAAAATAAATAAATAAATCAAATCAAATAAAAAGGTTCTTTAGGTGCTGATTTTTCAGGTGTGCTTTATTATGAAATCAAATTCTGCTCTTCTGGCTAATGACTTTCCCCGCCCTTTGGAAGTCACGTGACCAAATCCCAGTAAGCATAACGATGCAATCAAAATAAAATTAAATAAAAAAAATAAAAAAATAAAATAAAAACAATTAAGAAAAAGGTTCTCTAAGGTGCTGATTTTTCAGGTGTGCTTTATGATAAAATCAAATTCTGCTTTTCTGGCTAATGACTTTCCTCGCCCTTTGGAAGTCATGTGACCAAATCCCAGTAAGCATAAACAATATGCAATCAAAATGGAATAAAAAAAAAAATTAAAAAAATAAAATAAAATAAAAAGGTTCTCTTAGGTGCTGATTTTTTAGGTGTGCTTTATTATGAAATCAAATTCTGCTCTTCTGGCTAATGACTTTCCCTGCCCTTTGGAAGTCACGTGACCAAATCCCAGTAAGCATACACAATATGCATTCAAAATGAAAAAAAAAATAAAAATAAAAAAATAAATTAATTAATAAAAAAATAAAACAAATAAAAAGGTTCTCTAAGGTGCTGATTTAACAGGTGAGCTTTATTATAAAATCACATTCTGCTCTTCCGGCTAATGACCCTCCCCTCCCTTTGGAAGTCACGTGACCAAACCCAGTAAGCATAACCATATGCAATCAAAATGGAATTTTTTTTTTTTTAAATTAAAAAAAATAAAATAAAAAAGTTTCTCTTAGATGCTGATTTTTCAGGTGTGCTTTATTATTAAATCAAATTCTGCTCTTCTGGCTAATGACTTTCTCCTCCCTTTGGAAGTCACGTGACCAAATCCCAGTAAGCATAAACAATATGCAATCAAAATAATAATAAAAAAAAAAATAAATAAATAAATAAATGAATAAAAAAATAAAACAAATAAAAAGGTTCTCTAAGGTGCTGATTTTTCAGGTGTGCTTTATTATAAAATTAAATTCTGCTTTTCTGACTAATGACTTTCCCCTCCCTTTGGAAGTCACGTGACCAAACCCAGTAAGCATAACAATATGCAATCAAAATGAAAAAAAAAGAAGAAAAAAAAAGATAAAAAAAAAAAAGATAAAAAAAAACGGTCTCTTAGGTGCTGATTTTCAGGTGTGCTTTATTATGAAATCAAATTCTGCTCTTCCCCCCCCCCCCCCCCCCCTCTGGAAGTCACGTGACCAAATCCCAGTAAGCATAATTGCCATCATTGAAACTTCACTGAGTTTTCCAGCACAATATGCAATCAAGATGGAGAGACAAAAAAAAAGGGTCTCTCAGGTGCTGATTTTTCAGGTGTGCTTTATTATGAAATCAAATTCTGCTCTTCCGGCTAATGAGTCCCCCCCCCCCCCCCCTCTGGAAGGCAATTAAAGAAAAGACCCCGCGTGTGCTCCTGCCAATATTCTGCAGCCATTCCCCTTCCTTCCCCAAGCACACACGGGCAGGCGCGCCAATTAGTTCCTTTCTTCCCGCCACCACACCACCACACTGCACGTCTTCTGCCTTCTGGAACATTCATGCAAATGAAGCTGGTGACAAATTAACCGGCTTCCCTGGCCCGGGAGCGCAGGCCCCCGTGCACTTTATCCTTTGGACTAATTCCTTCATCTACTAGTCAAAGTCACTCCTTTCTCAGCAGTGCTGCCATGCAAAAAAAGAAAGTAAAAAAAAGCAAAAGTAGAAACACGTGACTTTTTTTTTTTTTTTAAAGAAACGACTGTTTTTCTATGCTCAAAGGGGATAATCAGCTGTGATTTAGCCCCCTCTAGCGGGCAGAGACGTAATGACACGCATCAATCATATGATCATTTTAGTGCTTAAGTCAAATATTGCAAACAAAAAAAATAAAAATAATTGACAAAGCCGATGTAGGATTGTATTTCTGGCACATCTGACTAGTTTTAGCCTGTTGGACTTCTTCATTTGCTGCCTTTTTCTGCCACATTTTACCTTCACATCAGCGGCAAACCACATGGGGGCGCTGTGGAACAATACACTCATTAGTCAATTAGGCATAAATGCATGTACTTGTGTTTTTAAATAGATTTAAAACAAACAGGTCTGTCCACACACACACACACACACACACACACACACACACACACACACACACACACACACACACACACACACACACACACACACACACACACACACACACATTCTTGTTTTTCTTACCTTCTTGAGACCTGAGAAAAATGCCTACCTCTTAAGAACCAGCCTTTCTAGATATATAAAGATGTGTATTTACAACGTTAATATTATATACAAACTATGCAAATATAGCTTGTTGTGAAAAATGAGTTGGAATTTCACAAGAAAAAGGTCACAATTTCACAAGAAAAACTTTTGGCAGTATTATAATACAAGTTTTACTCAACGCAAGTCAAAATTTTACAAGAAAAACCGAACATTTGTGCGATATTGTGATACAAGTTGGAATTTCACTCAATAACAGTGGCTATTTTACAAGAAAAGTTTAAAATGTTGGGCAATTTTATGAAAAGAGTCGTCATTTTACCCGACAAAAGTCACAATTTTGTAAGACAATTAAAGCATTTTGGCAATATTATAATAATAATCTGAATTTTACTCTGCCAAATTATGACAAAAGTCAGCATTTTACTCCAAAAATGTCACTATTTTACGAGAGAAAAAAAATGGCAATATTGTGATAAAAGTCAGAATTTGAAAAATAAGTTGGAATTTCACAAAAAAAAGGTCACAATTTCACAAGAAAACTTTTAATTTTGGCAGTTTTATAATAAAAGTCGTTATTATAGTCAACGCATTTCAAAATTTTACAAGAAAAACTGGACATTTGTGCGATATTGTGATAAAACTTGGAATTTCACTCAATAATAGTCGCAGTTTTACAAGAAAAGCTTAAAATGTTGGCAATTTTATGAAAAGAGTCGTAAGTTTACTCAACAAAAGTCACAATTTTGTAAGAACATTACATTTTTTTGGCAATATTACAATAATAATCGGAATTTTACTCTGCAAAATTATGACAAAAGTCAGCATTTTACTCCAAAAATGTCACTATTTTACAAGAAGAAAAAAAATTGGCAATATTGTGATAAAAGTCAGAATTTGAAAAATGAGTTGTAATTTTGCAAGAAAAAAGTCACAATTTCACAAGAAAAACATATCATTTTGGCAGTATTATAATAAAAGTCATCATTTTACTCAACGCATGTCAAAATTTTACAAGAAAAACTGAACATTTATGCGATATTGTGATAAAAGTTGGAATTTTACTCAATAACAGTCACAGTTTTACAAGAAAAAGCTATACATTTTGGCAATTTTATCAAAAGAGTAGTAATTTTACTCGACAAAAGTCACAATTTTATAAGAACACTTTAACATTTTGGCAGTATTATAATAATAATCTGAATTTTACTTGGCAAAATGATGACAAAAGTCATAATTTTACTCCAAAAAATGTCACTATTTTACAAGAAGAACAAAAAAAATGGCAGTATTGTGATATAAGTCAGAATTTGAAAAATGAGTTGGAATTTCACAAAAAAGGTCACAATTTCACAAGAAAAACTTTGAATTTCGGCAGTGTTATAATAAAAGTTATAATGTTACTCACTGCAAGTCAAAATTTCACAAGAAAAACTGAACATTTGTACGATATTATGATAAAAGTTGGAATTTTACTCAATAACAGTCGCAGTTTTACAAGAAAAGCTTAAAATGTTGGTAATTTTATGAAAAGAGTCGTAATTTTACTCTACAAAAGTCACAATTTTATAAGAAAACTTAAACATTTTGGCAATATTGTAATACTAATTGGAATTTTACTCTGCAAAATTATGACAAAAGTCATCATTTTACTCCAAAAATTTCACTATTTTAAAATGCTTTTTTTTTTGGCAATATTGTGATAAAAGTCAGAATTTTAAAAATGAGTGGGAATTTCACAAAAAAAAGTCAAAATTTTACAAGAAAAACTTTGAATTTTGGCAGTTATAATAAAAGTTGTAATTTTACTCAATAACAGTCGCAGTTTTACAAGAAAAGCTTAAAATTTGGGCAATTTTATGAAAAGAGTCGTAATTTTACTCGACAAAAGTTACAATTTTATAAGAAAACTTTAACATGTTGGCAATATTATAATAATAATCGGAATTTTACTTTGCAAATTTATGACAAAAGTCATCATTTTACTCCAAAATTGTCACTATTTTTCAAGAAAAAAAAAAAAGGCAATAATGTGATAAAAGTCAGAATTCGAAAAATGAGTGGGAATTTCACAAGAAAAAGGTCACAATTTCACAAGAAAAACTTTGAATTTTGGCAGTATTATAATAAAAGTTGTCATTTTACTCAACGCAAGTCAAAATTTTACAAGAAAAACTGAACATTTGTGCAATATTATGATAAAAGTTGGAATTTTACTCAATAACAGTGGCTATTTTACAAGAAAAGCTTAAAATGTTGGTAATTTTATGAAAAGAGTCGTCATTTTACTCGACAAAAGTCACAATTTTATAAGAAAACTTAAACATTTTGGCAATATTATAATACTAATTGGAATTTTACTCTGCAAAATTATGACAAAAGTCAGCATTTTACTCCAAAAATGTCACTATTTTTAAAATAATTTTTTTTTGGCAATATTGTGATAAAAGTCAGAATT
>NC_084739.1:67175588-67180588 GCF_033978785.1 Entelurus aequoreus
AATTAAAGGGCGAGGAGGCATACATACATATGTGCAACATGGAATAAATGGTGAGGAGGCATACATACGTGCAACATGGAATAATAATAGCGTGCAACATGGAATAATAATAGTGTTCAACATGGAACAATAATAATGTGCAACATGGAATTAAAGGGTGAGGAGGCATACATACGTGCAACATGGAGTATTAATACTGTGCAACATGGAATTAAAGGGTGAGGAGGCATAGATATGTGCAACATGGAATAATAATAGTGTTCAACATGGAATTAAAGGGTGAGGAGGCATACATTCGTGCAACATGGAATAATAATAGTGTGCAACATGGAATAATAATAGTGTGCAACATGGAACAATAATAATGTGCAACATGGAATTAAAGGGTGAGGAGGCATACATACGTGCAACATGGAATATTAATAGTGTGCAACATGGAATTAAAGGGTGAGGAGGCATACATATGTGCAACATGGAATATTAATAGTGTGCAACATGGAATTAAAGGGTGAGGAGGCATACATACGTGCAACATGGAATATTAATAGTGTGCAACATGGAATTAAAGGGTGAGGAGGCATACATACGTGCAACATGGAGTATTAATAGTGTGCAACATGGAATTAAAGGGTGAGGAGGCATACATATGTGCAACATGGAATATTAATAGTGTGCAACATGGAATAATAATAATAGTGTGCAACATGGAATTAAAGGGTGAGGAGGCATACATATGTGCAACATGGAATAATAACAGTGTGCAACATGGAATTAAAGGGTAAAGAGGCATACATATGTGCAACATGGAATAATAATAGTGTGCAACATGGAATTAATGGGTGAGGAGGCATACATACGTGCAACATGGAATAATAATAGTGTACAACATGGAATTAAAGGGTAAAGAGGCATACATATATGCAACATGGAACAATAATACTGTGCAACATAGAATTAAAGGGTGAGGAGGCATACATACGTGCAACATGGAATAATAATAGTGTGCAACATGGAATTAAAGGGTGAGGAGGCATACATACGTGCAACATGGAATAATAATAGTGTGCAACATGGAATAATAATAGTGTGCAACATGGAATAATAATAGTGTGCAACATGGAATTAAAGGGTAAGGAAGCATACATATATACGTGCAACATGGAATAATAATAGTGTACAACATGGAATTAAAGGGCGAGGAGGCATACATACATATGTGCAACATGGAATAAATGGTGAGGAGGCATACATACGTGCAACATGGAATAATAATAGCGTGCAACATGGAATAATAATAGTGTTCAACATGGAACAATAATAATGTGCAACATGGAATTAAAGGGTGAGGAGGCATACATACGTGCAACATGGAGTATTAATAGTGTGCAACATGGAATTAAAGGGTGAGGAGGCATACATACGTGCAACATGGAATAATAATAGTGTTCAACATGGAATTAAAGGGCGAGGAGGCATACATACGTGCAACATGGAATAATAATAGTGTGCAACATGGAATAATAATAGTGTACAACATGGAATTAAAGGGCGAGGAGGCATACATACATATGTGCAACATGGAATAAATGGTGAGGAGGCATACATACGTGCTACATGGAATAATAATAGCGTGCAACATGGAATAATAATAGTGTTCAACATGGAACAATAATAATGTGCAACATGGAATTAAAGGGTGAGGAGGCATAAATACGTGCAACATGGAGTATTAATAGTGTGCAACATGGAATTAAAGGGTGAGGAGGCATACATACGTGCAACATGGAATAATAATAGTGTGCAACGTGGAATAATAATAGTGTACAACATGGAATTAAAGGGCGAGGAGGCATACATACATATGTGCAACATGGAATAAATGGTGAGGAGGCATACATACGTGCTACATGGAATAATAATAGCGTGCAACATGGAATAATAATAGTGTTCAACATGGAACAATAATAATGTGCAACATGGAATTAAAGGGTGAGGAGGCATACATACGTGCAACATGGAATAATAATAGTGTTCAACATGGAATTAAAGGGCGAGGAGGCATACATACGTGCAACATGGAATAATAATAGTGTGCAACATGGAATAATAATAGTGTGCAACATGGAATTAAAGGGTGAGGAGGCATACATACGTGCAACATGGAATAATAATAGTGTGCAACATGGAATTAAAAGGTGAGGAGGCATACATACATACATACATACATACGTGCGGTGAATGAGAAGTCATTTCTCAAAGTGCTTTCTTCCCTTTCATGGCCGCCATAAACATAAAAAACATAAACATAAATAACATTAACATAAACATAAACATAAATAACATTAACATGAACATAAACATAAACATAATTAACATAAACATAAATAAGATAAACAAGTAAGGCTGCTGTCAGTTTGCTGTCCTGATGTGTTTTATGCTGCCGAGAGGAGAGCCCCTCATGGTCTTGATCCCACCTTGGCATTTGGGCTCTCCCCATGGTCTTGATCCCACCTTGGCATTTGGGCTCTCCCCATGGTCTTGATCCCACCTTGGCGTTTGAGCTTTCCTCATAGTCTTGATCCCACCTTGGCGTTTGGGCTCTCCCCATGGTCTTGATCCCACCTTGGCATTTGGGCTCTCCCCATGGTCTTGATCCCACCATGGCATTTGGGCTCTCCCCATGGTCTTGATCCCACCTTTGGCATTTGGGCTCTCCCCATGGTCTTGATCCCACCTTGGCATTTGGGCTCTCCCCATGGTCTTGATCCCACCTTGGCGTTTGGGCTCTCCCCATGGTCTTGATCCCACCTTGGCATTTGGGCTCTCCCCATGGTCTTGATCCCACCTTGGCGTTTGGGCTCTCCTCATAGTCTTGATCCCACCTTGGCGTTTGGGCTCTCCCCATGGTCTTGATCCCACCTTGGCGTTTGGGCTCTCCCCATGGTCTTGATCCCACCTTGGCGTTTGGGCTCTCCCCATGGTCTTGATCCCACCTTGGCGTTTGGGATCTCCCCATGGTCTTGATGGTCTTGATCCCACCTTGGCGTTTGGGCTGTCCCCATGGTCTTGATCCCACCTTGGCATTTGGGCTCTCCCCATGGTCTTGATCCCACCTTGGCATTTGGGCTCTCCCCATGGTCTTGATCCCACCTTGGCGTTTGAGCTTTCCTCATAGTCTTGATCCCACCTTGGCGTTTGGGCTCTCCCCATGGTCTTGATCCCACCTTGGCATTTGGGCTCTCCCCATGGTCTTGATCCCACCATGGCATTTGGGCTCTCCCCATGGTCTTGATCCCACCTTTGGCATTTGGGCTCTCCCCATGGTCTTGATCCCACCTTGGCATTTGGGCTCTCCCCATGGTCTTGATCCCACCTTGGCGTTTGGGCTCTCCCCATGGTCTTGATCCCACCTTGGCATTTGGGCTCTCCCCATGGTCTTGATCCCACCTTGGCGTGTGGGCTCTCCTCATAGTCTTGATCCCACCTTGGCGTTTGGGCTCTCCCCATGGTCTTGATCCCACCTTGGCGTTTGGGCTCTCCCCATGGTCTTGATCCCACCTTGGCGTTTGGGCTCTCCCCATGGTCTTGATCCCACCTTGGCGTTTGGGATCTCCCCATGGTCTTGATGGTCTTGATCCCACCTTGGCGTTTGGGATCTCCCCACGGTCTTGATGGTCTTGATCCCACTTTGGCGTTTGGGCTCTCCCCATGGTCTTGATGGTCTTGATCCCACCTTGGCATTTGGGCTCTCCCCATGGTCTTGATCCCACCTTGGCATTTGGGCTCTCCCCATGGTCTTGATCCCACCTTGGCATTTGGGCTCTCCCCATGGTCTTGATCCCACCTTGGCGTTTGAGCTTTCCTCATAGTCTTGATCCCACCTTGGCGTTTGGGCTCTCCCCATGGTCTTGATCCCACCTTGGCATTTGGGCTCTCCCCATGGTCTTGATCCCACCATGGCATTTGGGCTCTCCCCATGGTCTTGATCCCACCTTGGCATTTGGGCTCTCCTCATGGTCTTGATCCCACCTTGGCGTTTCGGCTCTCCCCATGGTCTTGATCCCACCTTGGCATTTGGGCTCTCCTCATAGTCTTGATCCCACCTTGGCGTTTGGGCTCTCCCCATGGTCTTGATCCCCCCTTGGCGTTTGGGCTCTCCTCATAGTCTTGATCCCACCTTGGCGTTTGGGATCTCCCCATGGTCTTGATGGTCTTGATCCCACCTTGACGTTTGGGCTCTCCCCATGGTCTTGATGGTCTTGATCCCACCTTGGCGTTTGGGCTCTCCTCATAGTCTTGATCCCACCTTGGCGTTTCGGCTCTCCCCATGGTCTTGATCCCACCTTGGCGTTTGGGCTCTCCCCATGGTCTTGATCCCACCTTGGCGTTTGGGCTCTCCCCATGGTCTTGATCCCACCTTGGCGTTTGGGCTCTCCCCATGGTCTTGATCCCACCTTGGCGTTTGAGATCTCCCCATGGTCTTGATGGTCTTGATCCCACCTTGGCGTTTGGGCTCTACCCATGGTCTTGATGGTCTTGATCCCACCTTGGCGTTTGGGCTCTCCGCATTGTCTTGATCCCACCTTGGCGTTTCGGCTCTCCCCATGGTCTTGATCCCACCTTGGCGTTTCGGCTCTCCCCATGGTCTTGATCCCACCTTGGCGTTTGGGCTCTCCCCATGGTCTTGATGGTCTTGATCCCACCTTGGCGTTTGGGCTCTCCTCATAGTCTTGATCCCACCTTGGCGTTTCGGCTCTCCCCATGGTCTTGATCCCACCTTGGCGTTTGGGCTCTCCCCATGGTCTTGATCCCACCTTGGCGTTTGGGCTCTCCCCATGGTCTTGATCCCACCTTGGCGTTTGGGCTCTCCCCATGGTCTTGATCCCACCTTGGCGTTTGAGATCTCCCCATGGTCTTGATGGTGTTGATCCCACCTTGGCGTTTGGGCTCTACCCATGGTCTTGATGGTCTTGATCCCACCTTGGCGTTTGGGCTCTCCG
>NC_084739.1:67183088-67200588 GCF_033978785.1 Entelurus aequoreus
ATATACATGCTATGTAAATATAAAAAAGGTAAGCTTTTAGTATTTGTTATTTTTATTTGTATTTTTTAATTGTTTTTTTAATCTTCATTATTTACTTCAAGTTATTACAGTATGTCTCTATATACATATTTATTTGTTTTTTTTAATTAATTTTGGCCAAAGAAGCTCATTTCAATGTTTTTACACACACTTGTTATTTCATATGTTGACCAGAGGGGGAGCACTTTTAAAACCGACCCTCATTTTGATAGATGTCACCAGCAGGGGTGCAAATGAGACATTGTCTATTAGACGCAATGTTATTGGGACCATGATTTATGTCATCACTTGTTCACACCTCCTCATATGGAAGATACTTTTCCTTCTTTATGTCTCAAGAAGGGTGGAAATACAAGAACACACACACACACATGCACACACACACACTCTTGTATTTGTTACCTTCTTGAGACCTACCCTTTCTAGATATTTAAATATTTGTATTTACATATTTGTATTTACAACATTAATAATATATACAAACTATGCAAATATAAAAAAGCTTGTTGTTAAAAATGAGTTGGAATTTCACAAGAAAAAGGTCACAATTTCACAAGAAAAACTTAGAATTTTGGGAGTATTATAATAAGAGTCGTCATTTTACTCAACGCAAGTCAAAATTTTACAAGAAAAACTGAAGATTTGTGCGTCATTATGAAAAGTCACAATTTTATAAGAAAACTTTAACATTTTGGCAATATTATAAAAAATAATCTGAATTTTGAATGATGACAAAAGTCATAATTTTACTCCAAAAATGTCACTATTTTACAAGAACAACAACAAAAATTTGGCAATATTGTGATGAAGGTCTAAATTTTATATGACAAATGTCACCATTTGGCATTAAAAAGTAATAATTTGACATAAAAAAGTAATTTCACAGGAAAATATTTCAATATTACAAAAACAGAAATGATATAAGAAATTGCTCCCAATTTTATAAGAAAAAAAGTCAACACATTATGAGAAAAATACAGCTTTTAGTTAAATTATTTGTATTTTTTTTTGTAATTGTTTTTTGTTTATTAAAGTATGTCTCTATATACATATATATATACATAGTTTTTTGTGATTAATTTGGGCTAAAGGGGGCACATTTTAATTTCTTACACACACTTGTTATTTCATATGTTGACCAGAGGGGTAGCACTCTTAAAAGCGACACACAGTCAATTTGAAAAAATCCCTCCTTTTTGGGACAACCCTCATTTTGACCAGCAGGGGTGCAAATGAGACATTGTCTATTAGATGCTATGTTATTGGGACCATGATTTATGTCATCACTTGTTCACACCTCCTCATATGGAAGATACTTTTCCTTCTTCACGTCTCAAGAAGGGCGGAAATACGATTTATGTCATCACTTGTTCACACCTCCTCATATGGAAGATACTTTTCCTTCTTCACGTCTCAAGAAGGGCGGAAATACACGCACACACACACACACACACACACACACACACACACACACACACACACACACACACACACACACACACACACACACACACACACACACACACACACACACACTTTTGTCTATCCATCTCCTTTCAAGTCCATTTGCACCTCCTCTCTCTCCCCCCACCACCATTCCTCCATCCCTTCTCACCCCTTTTGAAGTTGGAGACAGCTCCAAATCCAACGTGGCTTTTCGGACAGCCGGGGGGGGGGGAGAAAAATGTCTCAGAAAAGAGGGGCTTAAGTTTGGGCGAGAGGCGGTGGGGAAGAAGGAGTCGGTGCTGAATGGTGTGATGTGAGGTACAGTATCACCGCGTTGTGTTGTCGACCCAGACACACGCTGGATGGTAATAATTAGGAGAGGAGTGGGGATATACACCTCTACATATATATATACTGTATATATATATATATATATATATATATATATATATATATATATATATATATATATATATATATATATATATATATATATATATATATACATATATATATATATACTAGGGTTGTACGGTATACCGGTACTAGTATAGTATCATGGTACTAATGATTCCAAAATGGTACTATACTCTGTTTGATAAGTACCGGTTCCCGGGCATGAAGGTGCGTCATCACGTGGTGACATTGCTGCTTTTACGAGCAGAGGAGCATGTTGGGCAGCGCACACACACAGAGTACTTACAAGCAGACACAGTGTGTAGACAGAAAAGGGAGAATTGACACATTTTGGTGTAAAAAGTAAAGATAAAGGTGAAGTTATAACACTGAAACACCCTCAGGAAGAGCTGCTTCAAGACATGGCTAGCTAGCTAGCGGCTAACGTACATCCTCAGTGTTTTAGCTACTTCTAAATCACTAATCCTGGCCTCCATGGCGACGAATAAAGTAAGTTTTTTAAAAGTTTACATTATCACTGGAGGACGAGGAATAGCTAAACATGCTTCACTACACACCGTAGGAGGTTACAATAGCTCACCGCTAACAAAAGCTAGCGCGCCTGAATGTAAACAAACGCCATGGGTGGATCTACACCTGACATCCACCGTAATGACACCAAGCACCAGTATCAGTATCAGTCGTTAAAACGGTTGGTGTTGGATTTTTTGAAAACGGTCGAGAAATGTTGAAAAAGTAACATTTTTAATTCAAAAATGGTATTACGGAATTTCAGGAATTTCGGGAAAACCGGGAATTTTTACAGTTAAAAAAATAACTTAGTTTTTTGTCCTGATTAAGAGGAATGATTTTGAAGGTTGACGTAGTTTGAAAAATGTGGAAGGAGGAGTCGACAGAAAAAAGGGTGAAAATAGGGCTTTGGAAAACTAGGAATCCTGGGAATTTCCTGGAATTTTTTTTTTTTTTTAATTGAAAAAGGATAGTTTGAATTTTCAGGATGAGTGGAATATGTTGAAGGTGGAATGGTTTGAATAGGTTGAAAAATGTGGAAGGAGTAGTCGACAGAAAAAAGGGTGAAAATAGGATTTGGAAAACTGGGAATTCTGGAAATTCCTGTAATTGTTTGGTTTTTTTTTAGATTAAAAAAAGGATAGTTGGAATTTCCAGGATGAGTGGAATATGTGGAAGGTGGAATGGTTTGAATAGGTTGAAAAATGTGGAAGGAGTAGTCGACAGAAAAAAGGGTGAAAATAGGATTTGGAAAACTGGGAATTCTGGGAATTTCTGGAATTTTTTATTTGTAATATTTTTATTGAAAAACAGATAGTTTGAATTTCCAGGATGAGCGGAATATGTTAAAGGTGGAATGGTTAGACTAGGTTGAAAAATGTGGAAAGAGTAGTCAACAGGAAAAAGGGTGAAAATAGGATTTGGAAAACTGGGAATTCCTGAAAAAAAAAGTTTTTAAATTTTTTATTGAAAAAAGCAAAGTTTGAATTTCCAGGATGAGTGGAATATGTTGAAGGTCTAATGGTTTGAATATGTTGAGTAGTTGACAGAAAAAAGGGTGAAAATAGTATTTGGAAAACTGGGAATCCTGGGAATTCCTGGAATTTTCATTTACTTATTTTTTTATTGAAAAAAAGGATCGTTTGAATTTCCAGGATGAGTGGAATATGTTGAAGGTGGAATGGTTAGACTAGGTTGAAAAATGTGGAAAGAGTAGTCAACAGGAAAAAGGGTGAAAATAGGATTTGGAAAACTGGGAATTCCTGGAAAAAAATGTTTTTAGATTTTTTATTGAAAAAAGCAAAGTTTGAATTTCCAGGATGAGTGGAATATGTTGAAGGTCTAATGGTTTGAATATGTTGAGTAGTTGACAGAAAAAAGGGTGAAAATAGTATTTGGAAAACTGGGAATCCTGGGAATTCCTGGAATTTTCATTTACTTATTTTTTTATTGAAAAAAAGGATCGTTTGAATTTCCAGGATGAGTGGAATATGTTGAAGGTGGAATGGTTAGACTAGGTTGAAAATTGTGGAAGGAGTAGTCGACAGAAAAAAGGGTGAAAATTGGATGTGGAAAACTTGGAATTCTGGGAATTTCTGGAATTTTTTATTTGTAATATTTTTATTGAAGAAATGATAGTTTGAATTTCCAGGATGAGCGGAATATGTTGAAGGTGGAATGGTTAGACTAGGTTGAAAAATGTGGAAAGAGTAGTCGACAGAAAAAAGGGTGAAAATAGGATTTGGAAAACTGGGAATTCTGGGAATTCCTGGAATTTAAAAAAAAAATTGAAAAAAGGATAGTTTGAATTTCCAGGATGAGTGGAATATGTTGAAGGTGGAATGGTTAGACTAGGTTGAAAATGTGGAAGGAGTAGTCGACAGAAAAAAGGGTGAAAATAGGATTTGGAAAACTGGGAATTCTGGGAATTTCTGGAATTTTTTATTTGTAATATTTTTATTGAAGAAATGATAGTTTGAATTTCCAGGATGAGCGGAATATGTTGAAGGTGGAATGGTTAGACTAGGTTGAAAAATGTGGAAAGAGTAGTCGACAGAAAAAAGGGTGAAAATAGGATTTGGAAAACTGGGAATTCTGGGAATTTCTGGAATTAAAAAAAATAAAAATATTGAAAAAAGGATAGTTTGAATTTCCAGGATGAGTGGAATATGTTGAAGGTGGAATGGTTAGACTAGGTTGAAAATGTGGAAAGCGTAGTTGACAGAAAAAAGGGTGAAAATAGAATTTGGAAAATTGGGAATTCTGGGAATTCCTGGATTTTATTTGCAATTTTTTTTATTGAAAACCGGATAGTTTGAATTTCCAGGATGAGCGGAATATGTTGAAGGTGGAATGGTTTGAATAGGTTGAAAAATGTGGAAAGAGTAGTCGACAGAAAAAAGGGTGAAAATAGGATTTGGAAAACTGGGAATTCTGGGAATTCCAGGAATTTTTTTTTTATTTTTTTTTTTATTGAAAAAACAAAGTTTTAATTTCCAGGATTAGTGGAATATGTTGAAGGTGGAATGGTTTGAATATGTTGAAAAATGTGGAAGGAGTAGTCGACAGACAAAAGGGTGAAAACATGATTTGTAAAACTGGGAATCCTGGGAATTCCTGGAATTTTCATTTATTTATTTTTTATTGAAAAAATGATAGTTTGAATTTCCAGGATGAGTGTAATGTGTTGAAGTTGGAAACGGTTTGAATAGGTTGAAAATTGTGGAAGGAGTAGTCGACAGAAAAAAGGGTGAAAATAGGATTTGGAAAATTGGGAATTCTGGGAATTCCTGGAATGTTTTATTTGTAATATTTTTATTAAAGAAAGGATAGTTTGAATTTCCAGGATGAGCGGAATATGTTGAAGGTGGAATGGTTAGACTAGGTTGAAAAATGTTGAAGGAGTAGTCGACAGAAAAAAGTGTGAAAATATGATTTAGAAAACTGGGAATTCCTGGAATTTTTTTTATTTATTTTTTTTTATTGAAAAAAGCTAAGTTTGAATTTCCAGGATGAGTGGAATATGTTGAAGGTGGAATGGTTTGAATAGGTTGAAAAATGTGGAAGGAGTAGTCAACAGAAAAAAGGGTGAAAATAGGATTTGGAAAACTGGGTATTCTGGGAATTCCTGGAATTAGAAAAAAAAATTGAAAAAAGGATAGTTTGAATTTCCAGGATGAGTGGAATATGTTGAAGGTGGAATGGTTAGACTAGGTTTAAATGTGGAAAGAGTAGTCAACAGAAAAAAGGGTGAAAATAGGATTTGGAAAACTGGGAATTCTGAGAACTACTGGATTTTATTTGTAATTTTTTTATTGAAAAACGGATAGTTTGAATTTCCAGGATGAGCGGAATATGTTGAAGGTGGAATGGTTTGAATAGGTTGAAAAATGTGGAAAGAGTAGTCGACAGAAAAAAGGGTGAAAATAGGATTTGGAAAACTGGGAATTCTGGGAATTCCAGGAATTTTTTTTTTATTTTTTTTTTTATTGAAAAAACAAAGTTTTAATTTCCAGGATTAGTGGAATATGTTGAAGGTGGAATGGTTTGAATATGTTGAAAAATGTGGAAGGAGTAGTCGACAGACAAAAGGGTGAAAACATGATTTGTAAAACTGGGAATCCTGGGAATTCCTGGAATTTTCATTTATTTATTTTTTATTGAAAAAATGATAGTTTGAATTTCCAGGATGAGTGTAATGTGTTGAAGTTGGAAACGGTTTGAATAGGTTGAAAATTGTGGAAGGAGTAGTCGACAGAAAAAAGGGTGAAAATAGGATTTGGAAAATTGGGAATTCTGGGAATTCCTGGAATGTTTTATTTGTAATATTTTTATTAAAGAAAGGATAGTTTGAATTTCCAGGATGAGCGGAATATGTTGAAGGTGGAATGGTTAGACTAGGTTGAAAAATGTTGAAGGAGTAGTCGACAGAAAAAAGTGTGAAAATATGATTTAGAAAACTGGGAATTCCTGGAATTTTTTTTATTTATTTTTTTTTATTGAAAAAAGCTAAGTTTGAATTTCCAGGATGAGTGGAATATGTTGAAGGTGGAATGGTTTGAATAGGTTGAAAAATGTGGAAGGAGTAGTCAACAGAAAAAAGGGTGAAAATAGGATTTGGAAAACTGGGTATTCTGGGAATTCCTGGAATTAGAAAAAAAAATTGAAAAAAGGATAGTTTGAATTTCCAGGATGAGTGGAATATGTTGAAGGTGGAATGGTTAGACTAGGTTTAAATGTGGAAAGAGTAGTCAACAGAAAAAAGGGTGAAAATAGGATTTGGAAAACTGGGAATTCTGAGAACTACTGGATTTTATTTGTAATTTTTTTATTGAAAAACGGATAGTTTGAATTTCCAGGATGAGCGGAATATGTTGAAGGTGGAATGGTTTGAATAGGTTGAAAAATGTGGAAAGAGTAGTCGACAGAAAAAAGGGTGAAAATAGGATTTGGAAAACTGGGAATTCTGGGAATTCCTGGAATTTTTTTAAATAAATTTTTTATTGAAAAAAACTAAGTTTGAATTTACAGGATGAGTGGAATATGTTGAAGGTGGAATGGTTTGAATATGTTGAAAAATGTGGAAGGAGTAGTCGACAGACAAAAGGGTGAAAACATGATTTGGAAAACTGGTCATTCCTGGAATTTTCATTTATTTATTTTTTATTGAAAAAAGGATAGTTTGAATTTCCAGGATGAGTGGAATATTTTGAAGGTGGAATGGTTCGAACATGTTGAAAATTGTGGAAGGAGTAGTCGACAGAAAAAAGGGTGAAAATAGGATTTGGAAAACTGGGAATTCTGGGAATTCCTGGAATTTTTTATTTGTTAATATTTTTATTAAAGAAAGGATAGTTAGAATTTCCAGGATGAGCGGAATATGTTGAAGGTGGAATGGTTAGACTAGGTTGAAAAATGTGGAAAGAGTAGTCGACAGAAAAAAGGGTGAAAATAGGATTTGGAAAACTGGGAATTCTGGGAATTCCTGGAATTTAAAATATATATATATATATTGAAAAAAGCATAGTTTGAATTTCCAGGATGAGTGGAATATGTTGAAGGTGGAATGGTTTTAATAGGTTGACAAATGTGGAATGAGTCGTCAACAGAAAAAAAGGTGAAAATATGATTTGGAAAACTGGGAATTCTGGGAATTCCTGGAATTTTTATTTATTTTTTTTAATTGAAAAAAGGAAAGTTTGAATGTCCAGGATGAGTGGAATATGTTGAAGGTAAACAAATGCCATGGGTGGATCTACACCTGGCATCCACTGTAATGATACCAAGCACCAGTATCAGTATCAGTCGTTAAAATGGTTGGTGTTGGAATTTTTTCAAAACGGTGGAGAAATGTTGAAAAAGTAAAATTTTTGATTCAGAAACGGTATTGCGGAATGTCAGGAATTTCGGGAAAACCGGGAACTTTTACAGTTGAAAAAAAGAAGTGAGTTAGATGAAGTACAAAGGTTTATCCTCCTGGGCCGCCCTCCCCTCCCCCGCCGTGAATAGGATGCAGAGGGCGTGACTAATGGCGGCGAGGAGACTCACGCGCTTATTTCCTGCGTCTCACTTTGAAGGCCCGGCCGCCGCGTTTACATGCGGCGCCATGAATCTCCTAGTAAAACTGTGGCGGTGACGGAGGGGAGGAGTGAGGAAGACGTTATAAAAGTTTCCTGGTGCTCTCGCAATGCATCCTTGGAGAGCGAGCTGTTCCTTCCATATGGAAATGCATGTGTGTGTGTGTGTGTGTGTGTGTGTGTGTTGCAATAAATCAATGTTTGTGTTGCACTGTAAACCTCTATGGTGAGGTGTGGTCTCTCTCGTTGGACACTTTATTAGGTACGCCTGCACCTGCATGTAAATTCTGCCCCTACACAGATGATGATGTCGGATATCCCTACAGCAGGGGGTGCACCTACCCTTTATATCCGAACCCCTTGTCCTGCAATATGGTCATTGTTGTGGTTGTGGTTTGCAAGAAAGCTCATTTCTAGTCCAAAAAACTGCATCCAAATGGTTTTAAGTAGCTAAAGATGTGGACAGTTTGCAGTTCACATCCAGCACATCGGCTCAAAGTGCTATGCTGAGTATAGAACGTATTGTGTGAATGCTGTAAAGGATTCACTACACACTTGCCGTTTGATTCTAACGCGCGTCTTAGTTGGAGATTTCATGGCCAAATTTGTCGGTGTTAAAATTGCCACGTAAAATCAGTAACGAGTAGCATGTATATGGCGAAGCCAATATGAATTAGCATCAAGCTAGCACATTTTATACACATATATATATATATATATATATATATATATATATATATATATATATATATATATATATATATATATATATATATATATATATATATATATATATATATATATATATATATATATATATATATATATATATATATATATATATATATATATATATATATATATATATATATATATATATATATGTGTGGGAAAAAGACTATTTCATCTCTACAGGCCTGTTTCATGAGGGGTTTCCCTCAATCATCAGGAGATTGAAAAATCTCCTGATGAAATAGTCTTGTGATTTTTCCCACACATACATATTACGCTCTACCACAGTATCGAGCACTATTTTTTTGGATAATCTAATTAAGACATATATATATATATATATATATATATATATATATATATATATATATATATATATATATATATATATATATATATATATATATATATATATATATATATATATATATATATACATATATATATATATATATATATATATATATATATATATATATATATATATATATATATATATATATATATATATATATATATATATATATATATATATATATATATATATATATATATATATGTCTATATATATAGACATATATATGTATCTGTTTATAATAATACACCTCACGGTGCAACCTGGACACATCATCTCCCGGGGTCATAGGGTGTTTCGGGTCTTAATCAAACACCCTCACCCGGGCGACCCAGCCGAGGGTGATCAGTCCCTCGACTTGTGTCCAGGTGGCGCTCTACGCCACGCGTCCCCCCTCCGACGATCTGCCCTGGGGCTGCGCCGGTGGTGCTTGGAGGTTCCGGGCACTGTGGGGAGTGTCCGGGCCCTGGATCCTCCTCCGTCTAATCAGGTGCCGTACAGGGTACTGGCACTGTGCGTTGCACCACGGGTTTCCCTAGTGGAGTCCACTATAAAGTGCCGCTTTAGTGCTTGTTTCCTCGCCAAGTCTTTGACCGGATGTGACGCCACACGCAACAAAGGTGCATTTTACGTGAAACGGTACCGGTAGTATTGATGGAGTTCGATACCTGTCCCTAGTCATACATAAAGAGTTGGTAGGTAGCCCGTCAGTCCCCAGGTAGCAGTGGCGTGCAGTCACTAGAGGCAGGGGAGGCTGGGGCCTCACCTGCCATCATGCAAAGAAAAAAAACGTAAAAAGAAAAAAAAAAAAAAAAATTGTTATATGTATCCAGTGATTATACTAAAGTTATTTTCCATTTAACTTCACCAGTTTTAGATTATTTTTATTTGTATTTTCACATTTGCCGTTCAAATACTGAGAAGAGACGGTGCGGTGATCAGCAGCCAGTTGAGGCACGTCACTGATTTGTACCTCAACATGGATTGTGCACAATGACTCGGCTAACTGCTGAGCTGCTGTGCAGTGAGACTGTATTGCTATATGAACTATATCAGCTAACTAAACCATAGTTTAGTTAGCTGAGGTATATAATGTACAGTGTATTTTGTCAAAAACTGTATGTGTGTAACGTATTTCTTGTGCTGAGCATTCATAAATCTGCTGCAAAAGACGTACTGGTTGAGGCTCGCAGTAATCCGGCCTCCTGGTGGTAGAGGGCGGTAGTGATCCCAGAGATCATTCCTCGGCCGCAGAAGAAAAAAAAAAAAAGTTTGCAAGTGATTGTTTATTTACTCACGCCTGGACTTTTATTAAAAACATGGAGGATTACATATGTAAAATAAAACAGTTTTCTAAACTGGACTTTCAATCGAAGCAGGAGGTAATAATTAAAGGTGGTAGACCAACGCCGGAGCTCAAAGGTTTGCTTTTGACTTCGGGACAGAAGACCCGTTCTTTTCAAACGGCGTGGTACACACACAAAGGCTGGCTGTGTAGATGTCCAGCAAGAAAGGTAAGACCATAATAATGTTTTTTTTATTAAATGTGCTTTTTTTGTGTGCTACAGTTGTGTAAAGAATGCTGGTATGAGCTTTTAAACATAACCCGTTAACTGCTGCCAATCACATGGTGAATAAGATACTATTTAGGGTTCATATGTTTCTAAATCTGACTGTGATGATGCAGTGCCTCACCAGACATTAACCTCACCGCACGCCACTGCCAGGTAGTATCCCAAAAAGGTTGTACTTTGGCAAGATGAAATGTGTGCTGCTTCTTCCCACAGTTGAAAAGAAAGAGGACTTTAGTGTTGCCCCCACAAGGAGGATGTACTCCTGACTTTACAAGTGGGCCATTAGTTCTGTGAAGCCGCCTCATTGGGAGAGGATGCTGCAGGTTCCGTCTGGCATTCAGCTCCCCTCCAAGGACACATGTTGGGGGCTCTCACGCACCATCCAGCTCGCCCTAATGGACTCGTCTTCATCACAATAGGGCTGTTGTCCGGCACTAAAAATAGCTACATTACTGGCTTTTAAAGGCCTACTTAAAGCCACTACTACCGACCACGCAGTCTGATAGTTTATATATCAATGATGATATCTTAACATTGCAACACATGCCAATACGGCCGGGTTAACTTATAAAGTGCAATTTTAAATTTCCCGCCACACTTCCGGTTGAAAACGTTTATGTATGATGACGTATGCGTGTGACGTCAATGGTTGATACGGATATATTCGGACACCATTGAATCCAATACAAAAAGCTCTGTTTTCATCCCAAAATTCCACAGTATTCTGGACATCTGTGTTGGTGAATCTTTTGCAATTTGTTCAATGAACAATGAAGACTGCAAAGAAGAAAGTTGTAGGTGGGATCGGTGTATTAGCGGCGGACTACAGCAACACAACCAGGAGGACTTTTAAAATGGATAGCAGACGCGCTACCGTGAGTACAGCTTTGGCTTCCAAACATTTGATCGCTTGCCCATACGTGCGTGTCGCTATATGCATGTCACGTACGTAACTTTGTGGAAATATCAATCAATCAATCAATCAATGTTTATTTATATAGCCCTAAATCACAAGTGTCTCAAAGGGCTGTACAAGCCACAACGACATCCTCGGTACAGAGCCCACATACGGGCAAGGAAAAACTCACCCCAGTGGGACGTCGGTGAATGACTATGAGAAACCTTGGAGAGGACCGCATATGTGGGTAACCCCCCCCCCTCTAGGGGAGACCGAAAGCAACGGATGTCGAGTGGGTCTGACATAACATTGTGAAAGTCCAGTCCACAGTGGATCCAACACATCAGCGGGAGTCCAGTCCACAGCGGGGCCAACAGGAAACCATCCCAAGCGGAGACGGGTCAGCAGCGCAGAGATGTCCCCAACCGATGCACAGGCTAGTGGTCCACCCGGGGTCCCGGCTCTGGACAGCCAGCACTTCATCCATGGCCACCGGACCTATGCAACTCCCCCTCGCAAGGGACAGGGGAGAAGAGGAGAGAAGAAAAGAAACGGCAGATCAACTGGTCTAAAAAAGGGGGGGTCTATTTAAAGGCTAGATTATACAAATGAGTTTTAAGATGGGACTTAAATGCTTCTACTGAGGTAGCATCTCTAACTGTTACCGGGAGGGCATTCCAGAGTACTGGAGCCCGAATAGAAAACGCTCTATAGCCCGCAGACTTTTTTTTGGCTCTGGGAATCACTAATAAGCCGGAGTTCTTTGAACGCAGATTTCTTGTCGGGACATATGGTACAATACAATCGGCGAGATAGGCTGGAGCTAAACCGTGTAATATTTTATACGTAAGTAGTAAAACCTTAAAGTCGCATCTTAAGTGCACAGGAAGCCAGTGCAAGTGAGCCAGTATAGGCGTAATATGATCAAACTTTCTTGTTTTTGTCAAAAGCCTTGCAGCCGCATTTTGTACCAACTGTAATCTTTTAATGCTAGACATAGGGAGGCCCGAAAATAGTACGTTACAGTAATCGAGACGAGACGTAACGAACGCATGAATAATGATCTCAGCGTCGCTAGTGGACAAGATGGAACGAATTTTAGCGATATTACGGAGATGAAAGAAGGCCGTTTTAGTAACACTCTTAATGTGTGACTCAAACGAGAGAGTTGGGTCGAAGATAATACCCAGATTCTTTACCGAGTCTCCTTGTTTAATTGTTTGGTTGTCAAATGTTAAGGTGGTATTATTAAATAGATGTTGGTGTCTAGCAGGACCGATAATCAGCATTTCCGTTTTCTTAGCGTTGAGTTGCAAAAAGTTAGCGGACATCCATTGTTTAATTTCATTAAGACACGCCTCCAGCTGACTACAGTCCGGCGTGTTGGTCAGCTTTAGGGGCATGTAGAGTTGAGTGTCATCAGCATAACAGTGAAAGCTAACACCGTACTTGCGTATGATGTCACCCAGCGGCAGCATGTAAATACTAAAGAGTGCAGGGCCAAGAACCGAACCCTGGGGAACTCCGCACGTTACCTTGACATAGTCCGAGGTCACATTGTTATGGGAGACGCACTGCATCCTGTCAGTAAGATAAGAGTTAAACCAAGACAAGGCTAAGTCTGACATACCAATACGTGTTTTGATACGCTCTAATAAAATATTATGATCGACGGTATCGAAAGCGGCGCTAAGATCAAGAAGCAGCAACATAGATGACGCATCAGAATCCATCGTTAGCAATAGATCATTAGTCATTTTTGCGAGGGCTGTCTCCGTAGAGTGATTTGCCCTGAAACCGGATTGAAAAGGTTCACAGAGATTGTTAGTCACTAAGTGTTCATTTAGCTGCTGTGCAACAGTTTTTTCGAGAATTTTGGAAATAAACGGAAGGTGGGAGACCGGTCGGTAGTTTACCATGAGGTCAGGATCGAGGTTAGGTCTTTTGAGCAGAGGATGAATAACCGCTTTTTTGAATGCTAGGGGAACAGTGCCGGAGGAAAGTGATAAGTTTATAATATTTAACACTGATGGACCTAATAATACAAACAGTTCCTTGATAAGTTTCCCAGGAAGTGGGTCAAGTAAACATGTTGTTTGTTTTATCCCACTTACACGCTGTAATAATTCCTCTAATGTTATTTCATCAAAAATAGAGAGACTATTTTGGAGGGCAGTGTCCGTCGTATATACAGTCGTATTTGTGTTAATAGAGCCCAGTTGTAGCTGGGATGCGTTGTCTTTAATCTCCTTTCTAATGAGTTCAATTTTCTTATTAAAGAAATTCATAAAATCATCTGCCGAGTGGGTGGAGCTACTGGGAGGAGTCCCTTGTTGGGTTAGCGATGCTACTGTACTAAACAGAAATTTAGGATCGTTTTTGTTGAGGCGGATGAGATTTGAGTAGTATTTAGCTTTAAGCATGCGTTTATGAGTTATTAAACTATCACTCCATGCTTGATGGAAAACCTCAAGTTTAGTCGCGCGCCATTTGCGTTCCAGTTTTCTACATGATAATTTATGAGCTCTAATTTCTTCTGTAAACCATGGGGTGCGCCTTTTAGGGGCCCTTTTTTGCTTTAGCGGTGCTATACTATCAATAATTTCGCGCAAGGCATCGTCAAAGTTGTTAGTGAGTTTATCAATAGAGCCGACATAATTTGGGAATGGTGCTATTACCGAAGGCAGTAGGTCAGCAAGAGTCATCGTTGTGGCAGCATTAATGTTGCGGCCGCTATAGCAGTTATTATTATTATTAGCTTGTTGACAAAGAGTCAAAACTTCAAATTTTATAAGGTAATGATCGGACATTACTTTAGTATATGGAAGTATCATAACTTTGGAGGTGGTGACACCCCTGACAAGCACTAGATCTATTGTATTACCGTTGCGATGCGTGGGTTCATGTATTATTTGTGTAAGACCACAGCTATCAATTATGGTTTGGAGCGCCACGCACTGAGGGTCCGATGGGGTATGCATATGGATATTAAAGTCCCCCATTATGATTATATTGTCGGCGTGCGTCACTAGATCAGCAACGAACTCTGAGAATTCACTGATAAAGTCCGAATAGGGCCCAGGGGGGCGGTAGATAACAGCCAGGTCGAGAGGTAGCGGTGTGACAGACCTCATAGTAACCTCAAACGATTTATATTTATTATTTAGGTTAGGGGTAAGGTTGAAATTTTCATTGTATATTAGTGCGACACCCCCTCCCCTTTTAAGAGGGCGGGCAACATGCGCATTCGTATAGTTAGGAGGAGATGCCTCATTGAGCGCAAAAAATTCGTCCGGTTTGAGCCAGGTTTCGCTAAGACCAATGACGTTAAGATTGTTGTCTCTAATGACCTCATTAACCAATAACGCCTTGGGAGACAATGATCTTATGTTTAAAAAGCCCATATTATAGGTATTGGGCTGTTTTGACGAGTTTTTGTTAAGATTATCCGTAGTGGCAATATTAACAATGTTGCGTTTATTATGCGTAGTGCACTTTAAATAGTTTCGACCATATCTAGGAATTGATATGACGGGAATTTTCCGATTGTTTGCTTGGTGCTGCAATAGACTGGACATATCATAATTTGCCACCTCAGTAGAATGCATGTCCACCTCTGACACAGACACAACAGAAAAAACATTATGTGAATTGTGTATTATTCTAAGAGAATTGCTATGCGTACATGGATTATCCAGCCTGGCGCTGGCTAGTTCTAGCTTAACTGACTCCTCACCCGGACTAACAGACATTGTAATTGCCTGTGACCGGGCTTGCTCTAGTGTAGTCAGTCAAGTGAGACTTAAATAGTAGTCTATGTTTCTAGACAGGATGATGGCGCCTTCCTGGTTAGGGTGAAGGCCGTCTCTCATCAGCAAGCCTGGTTTGCCCCAGAAAGAGGGCCAGTTATCAATAAACGTTAGTCCCTGCGTCCTACAGTAGCTAGCCAACCACTTGTTAAGCGAGACTAATCTGCTATATCTCTCATCATTGCCTCTCGCAGGCAGGGGGCCAGAGACAATTACTCGATGCCTGGACATCTTTCTGGCGAGATCACAAGTCCTGGCTATGTTTCTCTTTGTAATCTCTGACTGTCTCATTCTAGTGTCATTTATATATGTTTCTTGCCGACTCTGATGGCAGCCGGGGTGTCGTCGAGAGCTACAACGCCCGCCGCCGCCGCCGTCCCGTAGCTAAGTTAGCTTCAATGGCGTCGTTAGCAACAGCATTGTTAAGCTTCGCCAAGCTGGAAATAATTAACCGTGTATTTACATGTCCATGGTCTAATAGTATTGTTGATCTTCTGTCTATCCTTTCAGTCAGGGGTTTATTTATTTTGTTTCAATCTGCATTTGAGCCCGATGCTATCACGTTAGCTCAGTAGTTAAAGAGCTTCGCCGATGTATTGTCGTGGAGACAAAAGTCACTGTGAATGTCCATTCCGCGTTCTCGACTCTCATTTTAAAGAGGATATAGTATCCGAGGTGGTTTAAAATACAAATCTGTGATCCACAATAGAAAAAGGAGAAAGTGTGGAATCCAATGAGCCAGCTTGTACCTAAGTTACGGTCAGAGCGAAAAATGATATGTCTTGCACTGCATTCTAGTCCGTCACTCTAACGTTCCTCATCCACAAATCTTTCATCCTCGCTCAAATTAATGGGGTAATCGTTGCTTTCTCGGTCCGAATTGCTCTAGCTGCATTGAAAACAATAGGAAAATATGAGGAGGCGATCAACGGACTACGTCACGCTACTTCCGGTAGGGGCAAGGCTTTTTTTTTATCAGAGACCAAAAGTTGCAAACTTTATCGTCGATGTTCTCTACTAAATCTATTCAGCAAAAATATGGCAATATCGTGAAATGATCAAGTATGACACATTGAATGGATCTGCTATCCCCGTTTAAATTTAAAAAATTCATTTCAGTAGGCCTTTAAATACAAAATGGTCAGTCGCGGCTGATGCTCGACAGGGCTGCTCGTACCAAAAGTGGAGATCTTTTAGAAAATGCTTCATTTTATGGATTTAATCTGCCTTTTTATGGTTTCTTGTTAGCAACCGCAGCAAATACTTGATATAGTTGTGTCATGGTTTAATTTAGTTGGAACATGCTGAACAAAGTCACAAAGGGTATATTTAACGTGACCATTTATTGAAAACAAGGTTAAAAAAATATGTAATAGTTTAGAGACGGGTATCTTTCACATTTGAAATCTATACGGTACCAATTCCTGGCACCTGGCAATCTATACTGGTACTCACTGGTGCCAATTAACTGTCCTTTTTGTGTGTGTTGATGTGTTAATGAATGCTAATTGTTAATAATAAAATATTTTTTTTAAGTTAACATTTAAAAGTGGGCTTGTAATAGTTATTACCGGCTCAAATATATATATATATATATATATATATATATATATATATATATATATATATATATATATATATATATATATATATATGTCTTAATTAGATTATCCAAAAAATAGTGCTCAATACCGTGGTAGAGCGTAATATGTATGTGTGGGAAAAAAATCACAAGACTATTTCATCTCTACAGGCCTGTTTCATGAGGGGTTTTCCTCAATCCTCAGGAGATTTTAATGGAATAGTATGGTTTATATAGGGCACAGAGCGGGTGGGTACAGGCAGGCGTGGGGGCGTGGTGATTGACTCATGTGTTACCTAGGAGGTGTTTCCTTCTGTGACGGTATGCTGATACAATTTCGCTGCGCTTGTTGAGGGATGACAAGTCGCTGAATTCGACAAAGCAACCCCCCCGTACCAAAAAGCACTTGATGAATGCGGATACAACTTCACCCTCACCTACGAACCCACGCCAGGAAACCAACCAAAAAGGAGCAGAAAACGAAACAACATTATCTGGTACAACCCCCCATACAGCAAAAACGTCTCAACTAATATTGGCCACAAATTCCTCACCCTGATCG
>NC_084739.1:67205588-67225588 GCF_033978785.1 Entelurus aequoreus
ATCATGGCACCCACCTGTTCCCAATTAGCCTGTTCACCTGTGGGATGTTCCAAATAAGTCTTTGATGAGCATTCCTCAACTTCCTCAGTCTTTTTTGCCGCTTGTGTCAGCTTTTTTGAAAAACATGTTGCAGGCATCAAATTCCAAATGAGCTAATATTTGCAAAAAATAAAGTACAAAAAAATAAAAAAATATATAATAATAATAAAAAATACTTTTCCCCTCCCCCAAAAATAAATAGAATAAAAGTTTAAAAAAAGAAATTAAATAATATATAAAAAATTAATAAATAATAATGAAAAACGTTTTCCCTCCCCAAAAAAGAAATAAAATAAAAGTCAAAAAATAATAATTAAATAATAAATAAATGAATAAAAATAATAATAATGAAAAACATGTTTTCCCTCCCCCTCCAAAAAATAAATAAAATAAAAGTAAAAAAATTAAGAATTAAATAATAATAAAAAATAATAATAATAATAATAATTTTTTTTGAAAAAATTCCCTCCCCCCAAAAAAATAAATTAAATAAAAGTTTAAAAAAAAGAAATGAAATATTAAATAAATAAATGAAAATAACTATAATAACGATAATTGTTAATGTGTTGATGAGCATTCCTCAACTTCCTCAGTCTTTTTTGCCACTTGTGCCAGCTTTTTTGAAACATGTTGCAGACATCAAATTCCAAATGAGCTAATATTTGCCAAAAAAAAACAAAATTCATCAGTGTGAACATGAAATATCTTGTCTTTGCAGTCTATTCAATTGAATATAAGTTGAAAAGGATTTGCAAATCATTATATTCTCTTTTTATTTACCATTTACACAACGTGACAACTTCACTGCTTTGGGTTTTGTAAATGCCATGCATTGATTTAGGGGGCTAAAAAATAAATAAATAAAGATCTACAAGAACAGTCCCTCGAGAGCAGGCTTACTGTAACAATCCCAGATTGAGAACTGCAGTGTTGCATGCAGCTGCCTGAAGCTTTATTGGACAAGTGTGTGGCTGAGTGCGTCCAACATGCTTGTTTGCGGGGGAAGCCACCCCCGGAGAAAAAAAAGCCAATGGAAATAAGAAAAAGTCAGGAGTTAATGAAGGATCACATTTAATTTGGTGGTATAGTGAGATGCTGACGTGGCGTAATTAATCATTGTGGCTGCTCTGACTTGCAGGTAAAAACAATAAAAAATTGCGGATGCATTAGCACAGGGTCGGCAAAATACGGCCCGCGGGACACATGCGGCCCATTAAGATTTTCAATCCGGCCCGCCGGACCTTCTACATCATTTTTTTTAGACCTTTAACATGAAAAGTGTATTTGCCATTATGATGTGCAGTGCTGTTTTAAGTCTTGGACTATACTAAGTATTTCAATGGGTGAAATCTGCACTTTTGGGTGTTATAGGAGTTTTTAGGGTAGTCTAGGTCACAGCAGCTCAGACCAGGAACAAAGCAGAGTGGGCGGGGCTTGTTTTTAGAGCAGCCAGCCCCAAACACATGTGTCAGGAACAGATGTGGAAGCACATTTTTACAACAAATGTCTGCATAAAAGTGTTAATATATCATAATGTAGGTGTTTATTACACTTTGCATTCACATTTTGCTGTTTGTTCCATTTTTGTTGTGTTTTGCTTGATTGTAAAAGAAGAGCGTTCATATGTTGTTAATATTCAGTCTTTTATTGTTCATAGTTAATATTTTAAATCCCATTTGCTTTATTTTCATGTACATTCTGGGTGTCCCATTCAGTAAAAAACTGTAAAATTCCATTCCGTTTTGTTTGAGGTGGTCTGTCATATTTTTTTTTAGAATTCTATCAGACATTGTGACTTTTGGTGGGTCCATGACGATGACTTCTGTTTTGTTTGATCCGCCGTTTTACTGCCGTGTTACAGACACCGTTTGGAAACAATTAAGGCAGCCAGCAACAAACGCATGTGTCAGGAACAGTTTCTGAAAATTTCTGTTTGTTCCATTTTTGTTGTGTTTCTCTTGACTGTAAAAGAGGAGCGGCGTTCATATGTTGTTAATATTCAGTATTTTATTGTTCGTAGCTAATATTCTAAATCCCACTTTCTGTATTTTAAATGTGCAGTTTGGGTGTCCCATTCAGTAAAAAAAACCTATAAAGTCCCATTCCGTTTTTTTTTAGGTGGTCTGATAAGTAAAAGAGGAGCGACGTTCATATGTTGTTAATATTCAGTCTTTTATTGTTCATAGTTAATATCTTAAATCCCATTTGATTTATTTTCATGTACATTCTGGGTGTCCCATTCAGTAAAAAAACTGTAAAATTTCATTCTGATTTTTTGAGGTGGTCTGTCATAACTTTTTTAGAATTCTATGAGACATTGTGACTTTTGGTGGGTCCATGACGATGACTTCTGTTTTGTTTGATCCGCCGTTTTACTGCCGTGTTACAGACACCCTTTGCAGCCAGCAACAAACGCATGTGTCAGGAACAGTTTTGGAAAATTTCTGTTTGTTCCATTTTTGTTGTGTTTCTCTTGACTGTAAAAGAGGAGCGACGTTCATATGTTGTTAATATTCAGTCTTTTATTGTTCGTAGCTAATATTCTAAATCCCACTTTCTGTATTTTAAATGTGCATTTTGGGTGTCCCATTTAGTAAAAAAAACCTGTAAAGTTACATTCCGTTTTTTTGAGGTGGTCTGATAAGTAAAAGAGGAGCGACGTTCATATGTTGTTAATATTCAGTCTTTTATTGTTCATAGTTAATATTTTAAATCCCATTTGCTTTATTTTCATGTACATTCTGGGTGTCCCATTCAGTAAAAAAACTGTAAAATTTCATTCTGATTTTTTGAGGTGGTCTGTCATAACTTTTTTAGAATTCTATGGGACATTGTGACTTTTGGTGGGTCCATGACGATGACTTCTGTTTTGTTTGATCCGCCGTTTTACTGCCGTGTTACAGACACCCTTTGCAGCCAGCAACAAACGCATGTGTCAGGAACAGTTTCTGAAAATTTCTGTTTGTTCCATTTTTGTTGTGTTTTGCTTGATTGTAAAAGAGGAGCGACGTTCATATGTTGTTAATATTCAGTCTTTTATTGTTCGTAGCTAATATTCTAAATCCCACTTTCTGTATTTTAAATGTGCATTTTGGGTGTCCCATTCAGTAAAAAAAACCTATAAAGTCCCATTCCGTTTTTTTTTAAGTGGTCTGATAAGTAAAAGAGGAGCGACGTTCATATGTTGTTAATATTCAGTCTTTTATTGTTCATAGTTAATATTTTAAATCCCATTTGCTTTATTTTCATGTACATTCTGGGTGTCCCATTCAGTAAAAAAACTGTAAAATTTCATTCTGATTTTTTGAGGTGGTCTGTCATAACTTTTTTAGAATTCTATGGGACATTGTGACTTTTGGTGGGTCCATGACGATGACTTCTGTTTTGTTTGATCCGCCGTTTTACTGCCGTGTTACAGACACCCTTTGCAGCCAGCAACAAACGCATGTGTCAGGAACAGTTTCGGAAAATTTCTGTTTGTTCCATTTTTGTTGTGTTTCTCTTGACTGTGAAAGAGGAGCGACGTTCATATGTTGTTAATATTCAGTCTTTTATTGTTCGTAGCTAATATTGTAAATCCCACTTTCTGTATTTTAAATGTGCATTTTGGGTGTCCCATTCAGTAAAAAAAACTGTAAAGTTCCATTCCGTTTTTTTGAGGTGGTCTGATAAGTAAAAGAGGAGCGACGTTCATATGTTGTTAATATTCAGTGTTTTATTGTTCATAGTTAATATTGTAAATCCCACTTTCTTTATTTTCATGTACATTTTGGGTGTCCCATTCAGTAAAAAACTGTAAAATTCCATTCCGTTTTGTTTGAGGTGGTCTATCATATTTTTTTTTAGAATTCTATCGGACATTGTGACTTTTGGTGGGTCCATGACGATGACTTCTGTTTTGTTTGATCTGCCGTTTAACTGCCGTGTTACAGACACCGTTTGGAAACAATTAAGGCAGACAGTCTGCATAAAAGTGATAATATATCATATTGTAGGTGTTTATTACACTTTGCATTCGTATTTTGCTGTTTGTTGCATTTTTGTTGTGTTTTGCTTGATTGTAAAAGAGGAGCGACGTTCATATGTTTTTAATATTCAGTCTTTTATTGTTCATAGCTAATATTTTAAATCCCACTTTCTGTATTTTAATGTACATTTTGGGTGTCCCATTCAGTAAAAAGAACTGTGGAGTTCCATTCTGTTTTTTTGAGCTGGTCTGAGGAGTAAAATATGTTCATATGTTGTTAATATTCAGTGTTTTATTGTTCATAGTTAATATTGTAAATCCCACTTTCTTTATTTTTATGTACATTTTGGGTGTCCCATTCAGTATAAAAAACTGTAAAATTCCATTCCGATTTTTCGAGGTGGTCTGTCATAACTGTTTTACAACTCTCTCGTATATTGTGACTTTTGGTATTAATGTTCCTGGGGGGGGGTGGGGGGGGGGGAGGGACCCAAACACACATACTGTACAGCAGGAGTGTCAAACGTACAGCCCGAGGGCCGGACCGGGCCTGCAAACAGGTTGATTTGATGAGTTTGCGGAGTATAAAAATTCACCTGAAATTTTGGAATGAAAGAAACTGCTGTTCTAAATGTGTCCACTAGATGTCGCAATGGCAATTCTTTATATATTTGGAGATGATGCTCCATATGTACAAAATACACCACACAATGTTCGTACATCGGTCGAGGGAAATGTTTAAACTACATAAATAAAATCCTGTAATTTGATTTTGATATCATTTTTTTTATTTTTGATAGATTGAAAATGACCACCAATGAGTTGACTGATGAACATTATCACATCATTTATTCAGAAAATATAAATAACGACAAATTATTAATTGCAACAACAAAAAAACAAACAACATTATGATTTGTACATTTGTGTTTGTTCTATTTTTAAACAAAGAAAACAATCGGAAGTTGTCTTTATTTTTAAGTTATCGTGCCGTCATTTTACCAGTCCGAGGGACTTGGGAGTAGATTTTTCTCCATGTGGCCCCCCATCTAAAATGAGTTTGACACCCCTGATGTACAGCAGATTTTTACACTTAAATGTGTACATATCATTTATACACACATACACTTTGGCCCCCCCCAGACACATTTTTTTTCTCTCAAAGTGGCCCCCGAGTCAAAGTATTCGCCCAGCTCATGTCAAAGTTTGGTTGACTACGCTCGAGTGCAGCCCACCTGCACGTGGCTGTGAAACAATGTGCTCAGAGTGGGAAAAAAGGTGAGGAGGCGTCTCACTCGGCGCTCTCGCTTCCTGCTCGGATGAAGTTCGGCTCAAAGCGTTTCCTTTTAGGCCAAATTGAAAAGCAAGCGCTTTCTCCTTCAGCGGCCTCCACCGATGAGCTCTTTCACACGGCCAGATGGAAATGTGACACGCTTCCGAGTGTGTGTGTGAGTGTGTGTGTGTGTGTGTGTGTGTGTGTGTGTGTGTGTGTGTGTGTGTGTGTGTGTGTGTGTGTGTGTGTGTGTGTGTGTGTGTGTGTGTGTGTGTGTGTGTGTGTGTGTGTGTGTGTGTGTGTGTGTGTGTGTGTGTGTGTGTGTGTGTGTGTGTGTGTGTGTGTGTGTGTGTGTGTGTGTGTGTGTGTGTGTGTTCTTGTATTTCTACCCTTCTTGAGATATCAAGAAAGAAAAGTAGCATCCCTATGAGGAGGTGTGAACAAGTTAGGACATAAATCATGGTCCCAATACGGAAAACCGTTGCATCTAATGGAGAGCCAAATACTAGAGTCCGTGAACATTGCTCCAAAGTCAGGTTTTGTTTTGGTTGATTTAATGTGCATACAAAATTAAACATCAAGAAAAAAAAGGTAGCGTCTATATGAGGAGGTGTGAACAAGTTAGGACATAAATCGTGGTCCCAATACGGAAAACCATTGCATCTAATAGAGAGCCAAATACTAGAGTCTGTGAACATTGCTCCAAAGTCAGGATTTTTTTTGGGTTGATTTAATGTGCGTATAAAAGTAAAAATCAAGAAAGAAAAGTAGCTTCCATAAGAGGAGGTGTGAACAAGTTAGGACATAAATCATGGTCTCAATACGGAAAACCATTACATCTAATAGAGAGCCAAATACTAGAGTCTGTGAACATTGCTCCAAAGTCAGGTTTTGTTTTGGTTGATTTAATGTGCATACAAAAGTAAACATCAAGAAAGAAAAATAGCTTCCACATGAGGAGGTGTGAACAAGTTAGGACATAAATTGTGGTCCCAATACGGAAAACCGTTGCATCTAAAGGAGAGCCAAATACTAGAGTCTGTGAAGATTGCTCCAAAGTCAGGATTTTTTTTGGTTGATTTAATGTGCATACAAAAGTAAACATCAAGAAAGAAAAGTAGCGTCCATATGAGGAGGTGTGAATAAGTTAGGACATAAAGAGCCAAATACTAGAGTCTGTGAACATTGCTCCAAAGTCAGGATTTTTTTTGGGTTGATTTAATGTGCGTATAAAAGTAAAAATCAAGAAAGAAAAGTAGCTTCCATAAGAGGAGGTGTGAACAAGTTAGGACATAAAGAGCCAAATACTAGAGTCCGTGAACATTGCTCCAAAGTCAGGATTTTTTTGGGTTGATTTAATGTGCGTATAAAAGTAAAAATCAAGAAAGAAAAGTAGCTTCCATAAGAGGAGGTGTGAACAAGTTAGGACATAAATCATGGTCCCAATACGGAAAACCATTGCATCTAAAGGAGAGCCAAATACTAGAGTCTGTGAACATTGCTCCAAAGTCAGGATTTTTTGGGGTTGATTTAATGTGTGTATAAAAGTAAACATCAAGAAAGAAAAGTAGCGTCCATATGAGGAGGTGTGAACAAGTTAGGACATAAATTATGGTCCCAATAAGGAAAACCATTGCATCTAATAGAGAGACAAATACTAGAGTCTTTGAACATTGCTCCAAAGTCAGGATTTTTTTTGTTTGATTTAATGTGCATACAAAAGTAAACATCAAGAAAGAAAAGTAGCGTCCATATGAGGAGGTGTGAACAAGTTAGGACATAAATCATGGTCCCAATACGGAAAACCATTGCATCTAATAGAGTGCCAAATACTAGAGTCTGTGAACATTGCTCCAAAGTCAGGTTTTGTTTTGGTTGATTTAATGTGCATACAAAATTAAACATCAAGAAAAAAAAGTAGCGTCTATATGAGGAGGTGTGAACAAGTTAGGACATAAATCATGGTCCCAATACGGAAAACCATTGCATCTAATGGTGAGCCAAATACTAGAGTCTGTGAACATTGCTCCAAAGTCAGGTTTTGTTTTGGTTGATTTAATGTGCATACAAAAGTAAACATCAAGAAAGAAAAATAGCTTCCACATGACGAGGTGTGAACAAGTTAGGACATAAATTGTGGTCCCAATACGGAAAACCGTTGCATCTAAAGGAGAGCCAAATACTAGAGTCTGTGAACATTGCTCCAAAGTCAGGATTTTTTTGGGTTGATTTAATGTGCGTATAAAAGTAAAAATCAAGAAAGAAAAGTAGCTTCCATAAGAGGAGGTGTGAACAAGTTAGGACATAAATCATGGTCCCAATACGGAAAACCATTGCATCTAATGGAGAGCCAAATACTAGAGTCTGTGAACATTGCTCCAAAATCAGGATTTTTTTTTGGTTGATTTAATGTGCATACAAAAGTAAACATCAAGAAAGAAAAGTGGCGTCCATATGAGGAGGTGTGAACAAGTTAGGACATAAAGAGCCAAATACTAGAGTCCGTGAACATTGCTCCAAAGTCAGGATTTTTTTGGGTTGATTTAATGTGCGTATATAAGTAAAAATCAAGAAAGAAAAGTAGCTTCCATAAGAGGAGGTGTGAACAAGTTAGGACATAAATCATGGTCCCAATACGGAAAACCATTGCATCTAATAGAGAGCCAAATACTAGAGTCCGTGAACATTGCTCCAAAGTCAGGATTTTTTTTGGTTGATTTAATGTGCATACAAAATATAGTGGCCATTAACAGTTAGCTGCTACAGCTGTGTTGCCCAAAGTGCGGCACAGGGGCCATCTGTGGTCCCTATCATCGGCCTTAAGCACATTACAAAAAACAAAAAATAGAGACCTCATTTGCACCCCTAGTGGTGACATCTATCAAAATGAGGGTGGTCCCAACAAGGAGGGATTTTTCAAATTGACTGTGTGTCGGTTTTGAAAGTGCTCCCTCTCCGGTCAACATATGAAATAACAAGTGTGTGTAAAAATTTGAAGTGCTCCCCCTCTGGTCAACATAGGAAATAACAAGTGTGTGTAAGAAATTGAAATGTGCCTCCTGTGGCCAAAATTGTTAAAAATAAAAAATAAAAAAAAAAGAAGAAATAAATATGTATATAGAGACATACTGTAACAATTTGAAGTACATAAAAAAACAAAAAATATTTTTTGTTTTACTATAAGCAGTCTTTTTCTCACAATGTGTCGACTTTTTTCTTATAAAATTGGGATCAAATTCTCATATTCTTTCTGTTTCTGTAATATTGCAATATTTTCTCGTAAAATTATAACTGGTTTATGTAAAATTAATACTTGTTAATGGAAAATGGTGGCATTTGAATGGGATTGTGCTGAAAATTTTAATTTCCCCTCGGGATTAATAAAGTATTTCTGATTCTGATTCTGATTCTGATTCTGATTTGTCATATACAATTCTGACTTGTATCACAATATTGCCAATTTTTGTTGTTGTTCTTGTAAAATAGTGACATTTTTTTTAGTAAAATTATGACTTTTGTCATCATTTTGCCGAGTAAAATTACGATTATTATTGTAATATTGCCAAAATGTTAAAGTTTTCTTATAAAAAGGGAGACTTTTTGTCGCGTAAAATTTTAGCTGTTTTCATAAAATTGCCAAAATGTTAAGCTTTTCTTGTAAAACGGCGACTGTTATTGAGTAAAATTCCAACTTTTATCACAATATTGAACAAATGTTCAGTTTTTCTTGTAAAGTTACGACTCTTATTTTAAAACTGCCAAAATTCTACGTTTTTCTTGTGAAATTGTGACCTTTTCCTTGTGAAATTCCAACTCATTTTTCACAACAAGCTTTTTTTTATATTTGCATAGTATGTATATATTATTCATGTTGTAAATACACTTCTTTATATATCTAGTAAGGGTGGTCATAAAGAGGGAGGCATTTTTCTCAGGTCTAAAGAAGGTAAGAAATACAAGAGCGCGTGTGTGTGTGTGTGTGTGTGTGTGTGTGTGTGTGTGTGTGTGTGTGTGTGTGTGTGTGTGTGTGTGTGTGTGTGTGTGTGTGTGTGTGTGTGTGTGTGTGTGTGTGTGTGTGTTTGTGTGTGTGTGTGTGTGTGTGTGTCATATTTACAGCTGCTGAGGACACATATGACAGCTTTCCACCGAGAGCACAGGCTCCATCTTCACTCCATCAAACTTCCATTCCAGTTCCCTCGCCCTCATTCTCCCCTTCGCCTCACTTTCGACAATACTGTCAATCAGGGACGCCCGCGTTCGGCTGGCGTAACATTCGGAGGGAAGTATTATTACAATGTAGCAGTAACGTTGCATTATGAACCCAACGTCTGCACGTGGAACGTTTAAAGGAGTTTCGTATTGGAGCTGTTTCCCTCCCTTATAACAGTAATAATGCTGAGTTTCAGGCAGATACGAAAGCCAAAAGCCGTGAAGTTGTCACGTTGTGTAAATGGTAAACAAAAAGAGAATACAATGATTTGCAAATCCTTTTCAACTTATATTCAATTGAATAGACTGCAAAGACAAGATATTTCATGTTCACACTGAGGAAATTAAATGTTTTTTGCAAAAATTCATGAACTTAGAATTTAATGGCAGCAACACATTGCAAAAAAGTTGTCACAGGGGCAATGTTTCCCCTCCCCCAAAAAATAAATCAAATAAAAGTTAAATAAAAAGAAATTAAATAATAAATAGATAAATAAAAAAATAATAATAATAATAATAAAATGTTTTCCCTACCCTTCCAAAAAAATAAATAAAGCAAAAAACAATAATTTAAATAATAATTAAAATAATAATAATAATAAAAAAAAACACGTTTCCCCCCCCAAAAAAAAATTAAATAAAATTTAAAAAATAAATAAATAAAATAACAAATAAAAAAGTATAATAATAATTTTTTATTTGTTATTTAAATTCTTCATTTTTTAATTTTATTTTATTAAATTTTTTTTGGGGGGGAAATGTGTGTATTATTATTATTATTATTTTAATTATTATTTAATTTATTATTTTTTACTTAATTTTTTTTTTGGAGGGGTAGGGAAAACATTTTATTATTATTATTTTTATTTTTTAATTTTTTTATTTATCTATTTATCTATTTATTATTTAATAATGTATTTAAAAACTCCCCCCCCAAAAAAAAGATAAAATAAAAGTTAAAAAAAAGAAAATGATAAAATATTTTTTTAAATAATAGTAATAATAATTTAAAAAAACGTTTTCCCTCCCTCCCAAAAAAATAAATAAAAGTAAAGTAAAAAGAAGAAAAAAAAGAAGAACACTTTAAAAAAGAAGAAGAAAAAGAAGAAGAAGAAGAAGAAGAAGAGGGAAAAAAAAGAAAAAAAGAAAATGATAATATATTTTTTTAAATAATAGTAATAATAATCAAAAAAACGTTTTCCCTCCCTCCCAAAAAAATAAATAAAATAAAAGTAAAAAGAAAAAACAATGAATACTTTAAAAAAAGAAGAAGAAGAAGAAGAAGAAGAAGAAGAAGAAGAAGAAGAAGAAGAAGAAGAAGAAGAAGGAGAAGAAGAGGAAGAAAAAAAAAACCTCCCCCCCAAAAAAAATAAATAAAAGTTAAAAAAAATATCAATAAAATTATGTGAACAAAAAAATATATATAATAATAACAATTAAAAAAAAAACCTCCCCTTTCCCCTGCCGGTCCTACATTTCAGTCACAGTCACAATGTGCTGCTTTCCTCTTTACCACAAGCAGATAGAACATCAAACAAAGTGACTAAAAAGAAACATACAGAAAAGTGTCACTGAATAAAAACAAAACAAAGAATATTGAGGTAAGTGGAAAGGTTCATTGTCAACAGTGAGTAGTGTCTTTATAGTAGCTATGTAACTAAGTTCTATGGTTGTCGTCACACCTTTACTTGCTGCTGTATGTCTGCGATGGTGTGGTGTAAGTTGAAATTAGCTGGTGAATTGTCCCACTTTAAGAGACATTCGTGTTTGGAGGTTCCGCCGTACGTCTTCTTCTACTTCCCATAAAAAGAAGTGAGAAGAAGAGAGTTGTGCTCTGTTCCTAAAACCTTCATTTCCACAGGGAATAATCTCTGAAGAGGCACCTGTTCCCTCCCCGTCTTTGCTGTGCAGCCGCAGTCTTACCAAATGTTTCTTCGTCCCTCACAGCAGCAGCTTATGCAGGAAGAAAAGACACTGCAGTAACACTGCGGCTTGGAAAACAATAAATACAAATAAATCTTCGCTCGTCACTCCATTTTTATTTTTGTTTTAATGACTTTTGATAATGGCAGTGAAAAAGATGACATGTTTCATTGATGTCATGCCGCAGCGGGTAAAAAGGCCCGGGAATAATCAATCTGCCGCCCTTTTTAGTAACAAGATGGCTATTCTGTCTAATACTCAGCCATGCAGAGAGAAGCAGGGAAGCTCCGCTGCGGCGTACAAAAATCATTGTGCACGTTTTAGTACACACTCAAATACTTCAAACAAGTCACATGACTTTTCCAGTTGCTCATTGTGTGCAACTTTCTCTGTTTTTGATGTGTAGTTTCATAAAAATGTGCACACACATGATCAATTGTTTCATTTGAAACACTCCCATAAAGCAAAGGAAGGACAGCCATGGTATGAACTCTGCACATTAATGGTGTCGAAGGATGCACTCACACTGTGTTGTCTTCTTCTGACACCTTCAACACATGGTGGCGCTGTTAATAAAGTTCTCAAGTCTGATTGCTGTCACACCGCTTAACAAGCACTGTAACTTTAAAGGGGAACTGCACTTTATATATATATATATATATATATATATATATATATATATATATATATATATATATATATATATATATATATATATATATATATATATATATATATATATATATATATATATATATATATATATATATGTATATATATATACACAGTATATACAGTATATATAATGTAGTAACACACACCTTCATAACAATATGTATAATGTACAATGTACACACTGCAAGTATATACATAATGGTGAGTTCAAGAACCGCCGAAATGAGTAGGACAAAACGATGTTCACCAAATAGTGTCATCGGTGACGCATACAGTCGAGCACAGCATAGAACGTTTGGTGGACAAAATGAGACAAAGAAGGAGTGGAAGATTTCACATGTAAACAAACTGTGGCGTCACAGTCCACACCATGGCGAGTTCAGGATCCGCCGAAATGAGTAGGACAAAACAATGTTCGTCAAATAGTGTCATCGGCGAAGCATACATTCGCGCACAGCATAAAATGTTTGGTGGACAAAATGAGACAAAGAAGGAGTGGAAGATTTCACATGTAAACAAACTGTGGCGTCACAGTCCACACCATGGCGAGTTCAGGATCCGCCGAAATGAGTAGGACAAAACAATGTTCGTCAAATAGTGTCATCGGCGAAGCATACATTCGCGCACAGCATAAAATGTTTGGTGGACAAAATGAGACAAAGAAGAAGTGGAAGATTTTGCATGTAAACAAACTGTGGTGTCACTGTCCACACCAGAGCGAGTTCAGGATCCACCGAAATGAGTAGGACAAAACAATGTTCACCAAATAGTGTCATCGGTGACGCATACAGTCGAGCAAAGCATAGAACATTTGGTGGACAAAATGAGACAAAGAAGGAGTGGAAGATTTCACATGTAAACAAACTGTGGCGTCACAGTCCACACCATGGCGAGTTCAGGATCCGCCGAAATGAGTAGGACAAAACAATGTTCGTCAAATAGTGTCATCGGCGAAGCATACATTCGCGCACAGCATAAAATGTTTGGTGGACAAAATGAGACAAAGAAGGAGTGGAAGATTTCACATGTAAACAAACTGTGGCGTCACAGTCCACACCATGGCGAGTTCAGGATCCGCCGAAATGAGTAGGACAAAACAATGTTCGTCAAATAGTGTCATCGGCGAAGCATACATTCGCGCACAGCATAAAATGTTTGGTGGACAAAATGAGACAAAGAAGAAGTGGAAGATTTTGCATGTAAACAAACTGTGGTGTCACTGTCCACACCAGAGCGAGTTCAGGATCCACCGAAATGAGTAGGACAAAACAATGTTCACCAAATAGTTTCATCGGTGACGCATACAGTCGAGCAAAGCATAGAACATTTGGTGGACAAAATGAGACAAAGAAGGAGTGGAAGATTTCACATGTAAACAAACTGTGGCGTCACAGTCCACACCATGGCGAGTTCAGGATCCGCCGAAATGAGTAGGACAAAACAATGTTCGTCAAATAGTGTCATCGGCGAAGCATACATTCGCGCACAGCATAAAATGTTTGGTGGACAAAATGAGACAAAGAAGGAGTGGAAGATTTCACATGTAAACAAACTGTGGCGTCACAGTCCACACCATGGCGAGTTCAGGATCCGCCGAAATGAGTAGGACAAAACAATGTTCGTCAAATAGTGTCAACGGTGAAGCATACATTCGCGCACAGCATAAAATGTTTGGTGGACAAAATGAGACAAGGAAGAAGTGGAAGATTTCGCATGTAAACAAACTGTGGCGTCACTGTCCACACCATAGCGAGTTCAGGATCCGTCGAAATGAGTAGGACAAAACAATGTTCGTCAAATAGTGTCATTGGTGAAGCATACATTCGCGCACAGCATAAAATGTTTGGTGGACAAAATGAGACAAAGAAGGAGTGGAAGATTTCACATGTAAACAAACTGTGGCGTCACAGTCCACACCATGGCGAGTTCAGGATCCGCCGAAATGAGTAGGACAAAACAATGTTCGTCAAATAGTGTCATCGGCGAAGCATACATTCGCGCACAGCATAAAATGTTTGGTGGACAAAATGAGACAAAGAAGAAGTGGAAGATTTCGCATGTAAACAAACTGTGGCGTCACTGTCCACACCATAGCGAGTTCAGGATCCGTCGAAATGAGTAGGACAAAACAATGTTCGTCAAATAGTGTCATTGGTGAAGCATACATTTGCGCACAGCATAAAATGTTTGGTGGACAAAATGAGACAAAGAAGGAGTGGAAGATTTCACATGTAAACAAACTGTGGCGTCACAGTCCACACCATGGCGAGTTCAAGAACCGCCGAAATGAGTAGGACAAAACGATGTTCCCCAAATAGTGTCATCGGTGAAGCATAAGGCATAAAACATTTGGTGGACAAAATGAGACAAAGAAGGAGTGGAAGATTTCACATTTAAACAAACTGTTGCGTCACAGTCCACACCATGGTGAGTTCAAGAACCGCCGAAATAAGTAGGACAAAACGATGTTTGCCGAATAGTGTCATCAGTGAAGCATAAAGCATAAAACGTTTGGTGGACAAAATGAGACAAAGAAGGAGTGGGAGATTTCACATGTAAACAAACTGTGGTGTCACAGACCACACCATGGTGAGTTCAAGAACCGCCGAAATGAGTAGGACAAAACAATGTTCGCCGAATAGTCTCATCGGTGAAGCATGAAGCATAAAACGTTTGGTGGACAAAATGAGACAAAGAAGGAGTGGAAGATTTCACATGTAAACAAACTGTTGCGTCACAGTCCACACCATGGCGAGGTCAGGAACCGCCGAAATGAGAAGGACAAAACGATATTCCCCAAATAGTGTCATCGGTGAAGCATAAAACATAAAACGTTTGGTGAACAAATTGAGACAAAGAAGGAGTGGAAGATTTCACATGTAAAAAAAATGTGCAATCACAGACCACACCGTGGCGAGTTCAAGAACCGCCGAAATGAGTAGGACAAAAAAATGTTCGCCGAATAGTGTCATCGGTGAAGCATGAAGCATAAAACGTTTGGTGGACAAAATGAGACAAAGAAGGAGTGGAAGATTTCACATGTAAACAAACTGTTGCGTCACAGTCCACACCATGGCGAGTTCAGGAACCGCCGAAATGAGTAGGACAAAACGAAGTTCCTTAAATAGTGTCATTGGTGAAGAATACATTCGCGCACAGCATAGAACGTTTGGTGGACAAAATGAGACAAAGAAGGCGTGGAAGATTTCACATGTAAACAAACTGTGGCGTCACAGTCCACACCATGGCGAGTTCAAGAACCGCCGAAATGAGTAGGACAAAACGATGTTTGCCAAATAGTGTCATCGGTGAAGCGTACACACACATATTAAACAGTGGGCTTTATAACTAAAAACATACTAAAACAAAAACATTATTTTTCCCACATCTTTTTCCATTTTCAATCTTTTTTTTTTTTTTAATGTTCCAGGGAGCCACTAAAGAGCCGCGGGTTGCTGACCCCCGGTTTAGGGTGACCTCGGAGGCTGGCTATAGGCAGGAGGCTATCACACTTCCAGCTAACTCTCCAATGACCACTACATCAGGGGCCGGGGCCACAGTGCACAACCCTTCCCTGCTATTCTTGCCTGGTGTGTGTGTGTGTGTGTGTGTGTGTGTGTTGTGTGTGTGTGTGTGTGTGTGTGTGTGTGTGTGTGTGTGTGTGTGTGTGTGTGTGTGTGTGTTCCCTGCGGTTCTATACACACACCATTAGCAAGTTAACCCCCCCCCCCCCCCTCCCCACCTCCTCCATCAGTCTCCCGCTGCAGGATTTACACTTGATACCCGATATATTATGGATGGGAAGGAAAAAAAACAACAAACAATCCACTCGCCTTTTATACAGCACGCTTGTAAGATCGGGGGGTGGGGGGGGGGGGGGGGGTGATTACAGTGGTCAAACAACACCTCAGGGGAGAATGGAGGCGGTTGGGGGGGAGGGGAGGGAGGTTGGAAAAGGCCTTTTTTTTGTTCCTGGTGAGTGTCATCTTGTAACAAATTGAAGCCCCACTCCCACCCGTGCTGTGGAGTCCATTAAAGCCTGCCGGGATGCATTCAGGCGCCAGTGTATGTTTTATTGTGATGATTATGCTTCTAATTGGGGATGAGGGCGACTTGATCAGACCCCCTCGTACGCACAAGTAAATTAAAAGGTGAGCTGCATTGTTGTTGTTGCTGCACTACTGTATGTGTATGTGATTGCTCCTCCAAGACGGGGCTCCACATCACTAAAAAAAAGTTTTAAAAAAAGAAATTAAATAATAAATAGATAAATAAATAAATTAAAAAAAATAATAATAATAATTTTAAAAAAATTCCCTCCCCCCAAGAATAGAAATAAAATAAAAGTTAAAAAAACAAATAAATTAAATAACAAATAAAAAAGGGCATAATAATAATAATAATAAAAAACGTGTTCCCTCCCCCCAAAAATTAAATAAAATAAAAGTTAAAAAAATAAAATAATAATAATTTTAAAAATAAATAAATACAAATATATATATATATAATAATAATAAAAAAACGTTTTCCCTCCCTCCCAAAAAAAGAAATAAAAAAGTAAAAAGAAAAATAAATTAAATAAATTCATAAAAATACAAAATAAAAAAAATAAAAATAAAAATAAAATAAAAAAATAAATAATAATAATAATAATAATAATAATAATAATAATAATAATAATAATAATAATAAAAAGAAGAAGAAGAAGAAGAAGAAGAAGAAGAAGAAGAAGAAGAAGAAGAAGAAACTCCCCCCACCCAAAAAAAAACACATTTTAATAAAAGTACATTTAAAAAAAATAAAAAAATTATATTAACAAAAACAATAATAGTAATAATAATAATAATAATAATAAAATAAAATAAAACTAGAGATTTCCGATAATATCGGCCTGCCGATATTATCGGCCGATATATGCGTTAAAATGTAATATCGGAAATTATCGGTATCAGGTTTTTTTATTATCGGTATCGTTTTGTTTTTGTTTTTTTGTTTTTTGTTTTTTTCAATTAAATCAACATAAAAAACACAAGATACACTTACAATTAGTGCACCAACCCAAAAAACCTCCCTCCCCCATTTACACTCATTCACACAAAAGGGTTGTTTCTTTCTGTTATTAATATTCTGCTTCCTACATTATATATCAATATATATCAATACAGTCTGCAAGGGATACAGTCCGTAAGCACACATGATTGTGCGTGCTGCTGCTCCACTAATAGTACTAACCTTTAACAGTTAATTTTACTAATTTTCATTCATTACTAGTTTCTATGTAACTGTTTTTATATTGTTGTACTTTCTTTTTTATTCAAAAAAATGTTTTTAATGTATTTATCTTATTTTACTAATTTGTTTAAAAAGTACCTTATCTTCACCATACCTGGTTGTCCAAATTAGGCATAATAATGTGTTAATTCTACGACTGCATATATCGGTTGATATCGGTATCGGTTGATATCGGTATCGGTAATTAAAGAGTTGGACAATATCGGAATATCGGATATCGGCAAAAAGCCATTATCGGACATCCCTAAATAAAACTCCCCTTTTTCCTTCCGGTCCTACATTTCAGTCACAGTCACAATGTGCTGTTTTCCTCTTTACCACAAGCAGATAGAACATCAAACAAAGTGACTAAAAAAAATAATAATAAAAAAAAATCCAAAAACCTACAAAGAAGTGTCACTGAATACAAACAAAAGAAAGAAAATTGAGGTAGGTGGAAAGGTTCTATAGTGTCTTTAATGTAGCTATGTAACTAAGTTCATAGTTCTATGGTTGTTGTCACACTTTTATAACTCACAAGTAAATTAAAAGGTGAGCTGCATTGTTGTTGCTGCACTATTGTATGTGTTTGTGATTGCTCCTCCAAGACGCCTCATTTTACGGCTGGCTCGGTGCTTCACATCATTAAAAATAGTTTTAAAAAAATAAATTAAATAATAAATAGATAAATAAATAAATAAAAATAATAATAATAATAATTTTTAAAAATCCCTTCCCCCAAGAATAGAAATAAAATAAAAGGTAAAAAAAATAAAGAAAAAATAACAAATAAAAAAGGCATAATAATAATAATAATAATAAAAACGTTTCCCCCCCCCCAAAAAATTTCAAAAAATTTAAGTTAAAAAAATACAATAATAATTTAAAAAATAAATACATACAAATATATATATATATATATATATATATATATATATATATATATATATATATATATATATATATATATATATATATATATATATATATATATATATATATATATATATATATATATATATATATATATATAAATGTTTTCCCTCCCTCCAAAAAAAAGAAATAAAAAAAGTGAAAATATTTTTTTTTTTAATAAATTCATAAAAATTAAAACATTCTAATAATAATAATAATAAGAAGAAGAAGAAGAAGAAGAAGAAGAAGAAGAAGAAGAAGAAGAAGAAGAAGAAGAAGAAGAAGAAGAAAAAGAAGAAGAAGAAGATTAATAAGAAGAAAAAACTCCCCCGACCCCCAAAAAAAACAAATTTTAATAAAAGTAAATGAAAATAATTAAATCAATTCTATTAACAAAACTATAACAATAATAATAATAATAATAATAATAATAACAATAAAATAAAAAAAAACCTCCCCTTTCCCCTCCCGGTCCTACATTTCAGTCACAGTCACAATGTGCTGCTGTCCTCTTTACCACAAGCAGATAGAACATCAAACAAAGTGACTAAAAAAAAAGTATATTAAAAAAAAATCCAAAAACCTACAGAGAAGTGTCACTGAATACAAACAGAAGGAAGAAAATTGAGGTAAATGGAAAGGTTCATTGTCAACAGTGAGTTGTCCTATAGTGTCTTTGATGTGTAACTAAGTTCATTTGTAGTTCTATGGTTGTCGTCACACTTTTATAACGTACAAGTAAATTAAAAGGTGAGCTGCATTGTTGTTGCTGCACTATTGTATGTGTATGTGATTGCTCCTCCAAGACGCCTCATTTTACGGCTGGCTCGGTGTCATAAAAAAAAAAAAAACTGCATTATTTGTGGAGGATCTGGTGACGTTCATCTGACAATACTCGGAATTGGAAGCCGTAGTCGCGACTTATATTTGTTGTGTTGTTTTCCCGTAAGAACCAATTACTCACACTCAGGTGCTCACGCTTCCTTGGCGCTCGAGAAAAGTACTTTGCGACTCAAGGTGAGTCAGGGAACTTTGCAGCCAACATGTTCACAATTCTACTTGCCTGACTTTTACAGTCATTTTGATAGTAGGCTAATATAGACACTTACATCATGTGTGGCCTTCATTATAACACTTATATAAGACTTTTAAAGTAAATTTGATAGTAGGCTAATATAGATACTTACATCATGTGTTGCCTTCATTATAACACTTATGTAAGACTTTAAAGTAATTTTGATAGTAGGCTAATATAGCTAATATAGACACTTACATCATGTGTTGTCTTCATTATAACACTTATATAAGACTTTTACAGTCATTTTGATAGTAGGCTAATATAGAAACTTACATCATGTGTTGCCTTCATTATAACACTTATATAAGACTTATAAAGTCATTTTGATAGTAGGCTAATATAGACACTTACATCATGTGTTGCCTTCATTATAACACTTATGTAAGACTTTAAAGTAATTTTGATAGTAGGCTAATATAGCTAATATAGACACTTACATCATGTGTTGTCTTCATTATAACACTTATATAAGACTTTTACAGTCATTTTGATAGTAGGCTAATATAGAAACTTACATCATGTGTTGCCTTCATTATAACACTTATATAAGACTTTTACAGTCATTTTGATAGTAGGCTAATATAGCTAATATAGACACTTACATCATGTGTTGCCTTCATTATAACACTTATGAAAGACTTTAAAGTAAT
>NC_084739.1:67233088-67235588 GCF_033978785.1 Entelurus aequoreus
TTGCATCAGTCCATCTTAGATGAGCTCGGGCCCCAGCGAAGCCGACGGCGTTTCTGGGTGTTGTTGATAAATGGCTTTGGCTTCGCATAGTGGAGTTTTAACTCGCACTTACAGATGTAGCGACCAACTGTAGTTACTGACAGTGGGTTTTCTGAAGTGTTCCTGAGCCCATGTGGTGATATCCTTTACACACTGATGTGGCTTTTTGATGCAGTACCGCCCGAGGGATCCAAGGTCACGGGAACTCAATGTTGGTTTTCGGCCTTTCTCCAGATTCTCTGAACCTTTTGATGATATTACGGAGCGTAGATGGTGAAATCCCTAAATTCCTTGCAAAAGCTGGTTGAGAAATGTTGTTCTTAAACAATTTGCTCAGGCATTTGTCGACAAAGTGGTGACCCTCGCCCCGTCCTTGTTTGTGAACGACTGAGCATTTCATGGAAGCTGCTTTTATACCCAATCATGGCACCCACCTGTTCCCAATTAGCCTGTTCACCTGTGGGATGTTCCAAATAAGTCTTTGATGAGCATTCCTCAACTTTCTCACTCTTTTTTGCCACTTGTGCCAGCTTTTTTGAAACATGTTGAAATATCTTGTCTTTGCAGTCTATTCAATTGAATATAAGTTTAAAAAAATGTAATTGTATTTATTTACTAGCAAGCTGGTCTCGCTTTGCCCGACATTTTTAATTCTAAGAGAGACAAAACTCAAATAGAATTTGAAAATCCAAGAAAATATTTTAAGGCCTAGTGTGTGTGTGTGACAATCATTGGTACTTTAACTTAATTTAAAGACTTGGTCTTCACTTGTTTAAATACATTCTTTTTTTATCTTATTTTGCTTCTTATAACTTTCAGAAAGACAATTTTAGAGAAAAAATACAACCTTAAAAATGATTTGAGGATTTTTAAACACATATACCTTTTTACCTTTTAAATTCCTTCCTCTTCTTTCCTGACAATTTAAATCAATGTTCAAGTAAATTTATTTTTGTTGTTGTAAAGAATAATAAATACATTTTGATTTAATTCTTCATTTTAGCTTCTGTTTTTTCGACGAAGAATATTTGTGAAATATGTCTTCAAACTTATTATGATTAAAATTCAAAAAAATTATTCCGGCAAATCTAGAAAATCTGTAGAATCAAATTTAAATCTTATTTCAAAGTCTTTTGAATTTATTTTTAAATTTTTGTTCTGGAAAATCTAGAAGAAATAATGACTTGTCTTTGTTAGAAATATAGCTTGGGCCAATTTGTTATATATTCTAACAAAGTGCAGATTGGATTGTAACCTATTTAAAACATGTCATCAAAATTCTCAAATTAATCTTAATCAGGAAAAATTACTAATGATGTTCCATAAATTCTTTTTTTTCAATTTTTTCAAAAATATTCGAATTAGCTAGTTTTTCTCTTCTTTTTTTCGGTTGAATTTTGAATTTTAAAGAGACGAAATTGAAGATAAACTATGCTTCAAAATGTAATTGTCATTTTTTTTCGTGTTTTCTCCTCTTTTAAACCGTTCAATTAAGTGTAAATATCATTAATTATTAATAATAACAAAGAGTTAAAGGTAAATTGAGCAAATTGGCTATTTCTGGCATTTTATTTAAGTGTGTATCAAACTGGTAGGCCTTCGCATTAATCAGTTCCCAAGAAGTAGCTCTTGGTTTCAAAAAGGTTGGTGACCCCTGCCTTAGAGTATGACCACATTTTATTTTTCGCCCAACGTGGCCCCCAAGTCAAAAAGTTTGGACACCTCTGGAATAGACAGTTTCTCGAGTTTTAGTTCCAGTATTCCTAGCGCATCTGGCTTGCAGTTTCATCATCATTCATATGGATGGAAAAAGACAGGTTTGACCCCTGATTAGCATATATGCTAACTAGCATGGCGGCGCAGATGAATTGAAGATAATAGCGATCAATAGGACGGCGGATGTGGGCTACATTGCTGCCTCCTCCTGTCTCTGCAGACTCCTCGTCTCGCGCCGCAGTCTCTTTACTAGCTCGCAGAAATGAAAATGCATCCATAAAATGCGCTGCATGGCAACGGGTCCGATGTAAAAGTCGACATTAAAATGCGTCGGCTGCTCCCCGACGACGCGCGGAGAACTCCAGCCAAACAAAAAGGTTGGACTTTTTAGCCCGTTTAACGAGCGGCGGCGTTTCCTGTCAGTCGCATGACAACAACACCCGCGGGTCCTCAAGCTCAACTTTCCCCGAAGTTGAATGAGAACGAATCCAAGTTGCGACGCGTGCATAATTCATGATCATTATCCTGTCAGGCGGAGAGGCGCAGTTTTTGAGTTCAAGGGCAAAGATGAAATGATAGCACAAAGGGGCCGGGGATGACTCACCACGGTAAAATGGCATTATAGCGCTTACTTAATGTTTAATCAACGCTGCCACTGAGCCCACACGCCGCACCGTCACATGACTCCATTTCAATAGCTCTGCTTTAGTGTGTGTGTGTGTGTGTGTGTGTGTGTGTGTGTGTG
>NC_084739.1:67240588-67258088 GCF_033978785.1 Entelurus aequoreus
AACCACAGTAAATCTCACAATATGACCATAAAATCTATTGATATTTTTACATTGCACACTTTAATGGATAACTTGCATTGAAATCATCATTATTAGTATTTATTTCTATTTAAAAAATGGTTCGAATATTTGATCATATATTTTTTGCATAATTAGACAATATTCAAGTTAACATAATTTGCGATTACACGGAGTACATTTTTATTTTATTTCTCCCAAAATAGAAAGAAAGAATACATTTAGTAAGAAAAAAATACAGTACTTTATTGATGCATATAATTTCCAGGCTTTCCGGGGCCAAATAAAATGAACACCTGTCATCTGAAGACATACTGTAGTAATTTGAAGTAAATAATGAAAATTAAAAACCAATTATAAACAAAAAAAAATAACTAAAAGCTTACCTTTTTTTATATTTGCATAGTATGTATATATTATTAATGTTGTAAATACAAATGGTTATACATCTAGAAAGGGTGGTCCTAAAGAGGTGGGCACTTTTCGGAGAGTCTCCAGAAGGTAAGAAATACAAAAATGTGTGTGTGCGTGTGTGTGTGTGCAGCTATTCCTTATGCAGTGGAGACATTAATGTGTTTACACAGTCACACTGCAGCGACTCACCTCCCTTTTGGGGACCGAAATGTCAGCGTAAAGCCGTGTAAATCAACATCTCTGCAGCGCGGTACAGCAAGGTATGTTTGCTTTAGGGGGTAGGAATGGAAATCAACACGCTGCACTGTACGTCCTCTGAGGTGCAGCAAACGTGTCTGTGTGCGTCTCAGAAGTTGTCCCAGAAACTCCACCCCCCCCCCACCCCCCACCCCCATATTTCCCCCTCGCAGAGTAAGCGCTGAGAATAGCCAATTAAAGCGTCAACGCCAAAACGGGCAGCACAGGACAATAATAGACTTTCAAGCCAATGACGGGATACGTTCCGCATGCATATTTCATAATTGCTTCACCGGTTCAATTAATGGATTCACTTCCGAAGCGGCGACGTCTCCCTTGGTCACCACTTGTCCAGAGAGGAGACATTACTTACAAAGTCCAGGTAATGGTCTTGCTTTTATTTGTTGCAGAACAATTCATTTTATGAGAAAAAGGTTTTACTATTATGAGGGGTAAAAAAAAATCATATACTGTACAGTAGCATCCAAACATACTAGCTTAATTGGTTCTGTTTATGTGCAATGATTTGCAAATCCTTTTCAACTTATATTCAATTGAATAGACTGCAAAGACAAGATATTTAACGTCCCAACTGGTAAACTTTGTTATTTTTTGCAAATATTAGCTCATTTGGAATTTGATGCCTGCGACATGGTTCCAAAAAAGCTGGCACGAGTGGCAAAAAAAAGAGCGAGGAAGTTGAGGAATGCTCATCAAAACACTCATTTGGAACATCCCACAGGTGAACAGGCTAATTGGGAACAGGTGGGTGCCATGATTGGGTATAAAAGCAGCTTCCATGAAATGCTCAGTCGTTCACAAACAAGGACGGGGGCGAGGGTCACCACTTTGTCAACAAATGCCTGAGTAAATTGTTTGAGATCAACATTTCTCAAGCAGCTATTGCAAGGAATTTAGGGATTTCACCATCTACGCTCCGTAATATCATCAAAAGGTTCAGAGAATGTGGAGGAATCACTGCACGTAAGCAGCAAGGCTGAAAACCAACATTGAATGCCCGTGACCTTCGATCCCCTCAGGCGGTACTGCATGTTAGTGGCCAAGACATGGGTAACTTACACATCTGTGAAGGCACCATTAATGCTGAAAGGTACATACAGCTTTTGGAGCAACATATGTTGTTATCATGGACGCCCCTGCTTATTTCAGCAAGACAATGCCAAGCCAGGTGTTACAACAGCGTAGTAAAAGAGTGTGGGTACTAGACTGGCCTGCCTGTAGTCCAGACATTGAAAATGTGTGAAGGCTAAAATATGAGAAGGGAGACTGTTGAACAACTTAAGCTGTACATCAAGCAAGAATGGGAAAGAATTCCACTTCAAAAATGTGTCTCCTCAGTTCCCAAAACCTGTGTGTACCTTTCAGCATTAATGGCGCCTTAACAGATGTGTAAGTTACCCATGCCTTGGGCACTAATACACCCCCATACCATCACACATACTGCCTTTTTAACTTTGCGCCTAGAACAATCCGGATGGTTCTTTTCCTCTTTGGTCCGGAGGACACGACGTCCACAGTTTCCAAAAACAACTTGAAATATGGACTCGTCCGACCACAGAACACTTTTCCACTTTGCATCAGTCCATCTTAGATGAGCTCGGGCCCAGCGAAGCCGGCGGCGTTTCTGGGTGTTGTTGATAAATGGCTTTGGCTTTGCATAGTATAGTTTTAACTTGTACTTACAGATGTAGCGACCAACTGTAGTTACTGACAGTGGTTTTCTGAAGTGTTCCTGAGCCCATGTGGTGATATCCTTTACACACTGATGTCACTTTTTGATGCAGTACCGCCTGAGGGATCCAAGGTCCGTAATATCATGGCTTACGTGCAGTGATTTCTCCAGATTCTCTGAAGCTTTTGATTATATTACGGAGCGTAGATGGTGAAATCCCTAAATTCCTTGCAATAGCTGGTAGAGAAATGTTGTTCTTCAACAATTTGCTCAGGCATTTGTTGACAAAGTGGTGACCCTCGCCCCCGTCCTTGTTTGTGAACGACTGAGCATTTCATGGAAGCTGCTTTTATACCCAATCATGGCACCCACCTGTTCCCAATTAGCCTGTTCACCTGTGGGATGTTCCAAATAAGTCTTTGATGAGCATTCCTCAACTTCATCAGTATTTATTGCCACCTTTCCCAACTTCTTTGTCACGTGTTGCTGGCATCAAATTCCAAATGAGCTAATATTTGCAAAAAAATAACAAGAGTTTACAAGTTGGAACGTTAAATATCTTGTCTTTGCAGTCTATTCAATTGAATATAAGTTGAAAAGGATTTGTTGTATTCTCTCATTATTTACCATTTACACAACGTGACAACTTCACTGCTTACCGGTAAGAAAATGTGATCACAGAACAACATTTTTCGGACACTTGAACAATTTGGCCACTTTTGAGAGGAAATGAAAACTCTCAGAGTAAAAAAGTCGTGGGCGTAAAAGTACTCCGTGTGTTAAGTAGAGAGGACTCTTGAGGATCTCAGAAAATATATGATTTTAATTCTCACTTATCAGTGCGACTTATTGGTAATAATCCGATTTAATTCTCCTAACATTACCACTTTTTCTCTCAATTATTCAATTTTATTCGCACAACTTTATGACTTATATATCCTATACTTTCACTCGTCTTTTTACTATGGCCCTAATGCTCCTTTAATCATTTCAGCTATAGCCATTGTGTCTTTTCATACGAGACTACAGACACCGGAGTGAGCAAATTATCCGACCCCGACTGTCATCCAAGCGCACAAAAGATCAGAAAGCAATTCTCCGTCGGGGTTGCAGTCTTTTTTTTTTCTTCTTCTTCTTCTTTTTTTTTTTGAGACAGCAATTAAGTTGCTCAATCATCAAATTGCAGTTGGAGTAGTTTCATCTGTGGAGGTAATCCAATTCCGCTGCCTCGGGAGGTTGGGAAGCCATTTAATAGGAACTTGATCTTATGACTCCTTTTTCTTCCGGAAAACATCCCCAAGTGTACCGTGGACACAGGTGGGCACGGACACCAGGGGCTACAGTGTTGTGTTTTCAGAAAGGTATAGTTTTCAATGTCTTTTGCCTTTTTGTCCATGGGCAGGTTTACCATACCATGCTTTAGCTTATGTACATGCGCCATCACTTCATGATACAACACTGTATTGCTGAAGCCTTCGAAAGGCATCTTTTGACTGACAAATGAGCCAAAAAGAACTCCAAGTTAGCTAAAACTTCAGAATATCGCAAACGAGCAATTGGCGTAATATACCACTTATCCCGGACGAGCCCCCGATTATGTTACGCCCTGGCTAGTGGAGGCCAGTGTGCATCGTAACGTGCAGAGGTTCCAATCGTTGCGGATTATTTTGAGTCATTGTAGTCGATACTACTGCACTTTTTAACGATGTTCGAACAGGAATACATGTTTCGAGAGCATAGGAGTAGCTTACCAAAGGTTGAAAATAACATTTGTTGAAACTCTTTGTGTTTTTACAACTCTTACATTGAAACATGATTCCACTGTTTAATGACCAATCACAAAAGTGTTACAAGGATGATCAGGGAAACAAGTGACCAGACAAGTCAGACAAATGACCCAAAAAGAACCCCAAGTTAGTTAAAACTTCAGAATTTCGCAAAAGAGCAATTGGCGTAATACCACTTATCCCGGACGAGCCCCCAATTATGTTACGCCCTGGCTAGTGGAGGCCAGTGTGCATCGTAACGTGCAGAGGTTGCAATCGTTGTGGATTATTTTGAGTCATTCTCGTCGATACTACTGCACTTTTTAACAATGTTCGAACAGGAATACATGTTTCGAGAGCATAGGAGTAGCTTACCAAAGGTTCAAAATAACATTTGCTGAAACTCTTTGTGTTTTTACAACTCTTACATTGAAACATGATTCTACTGTTTAATGACCAATCACAAAAGTGTTACAAGGATGATCGGGGAAAAAAGTGACCAGAAAAGTCAGACAAATGAGCCAAAAAGAACCCCAAGTTAGCTAAAACTTCAGAATTTTGCAAACAAGAAATTGGCGTAATACCACCGATCCCGGACAAGCCCCCGATTATGTTACGCCCTGGCTAGTGGAGGCCAGTGTGCATTGTAACGTGCACAGGTTCCAATCGTTGCGGATTATTCTGAGTCATTCTAGTTCAGGGGTCCCCAAACTTTTTGACTTGGGGGCCACATTGGGTTAAAAAAGTTAGGCCAAGGGCTGGGCTGTATATATTCCGAGCGCGATGATGTCACGTTATCAATGGGAAAATGCATTTTTAGACAATATGATTTGCCTGAGCGGCTAGGAGACACCGAGAGTAACACGCGATAGAAAATTGATTAGAAAGGACAGATGTTTAAAAATAATCATTAAAAAAAAAAGGATATTATTTTTTTTAAACTTGGGACTTCCCGTCGGCCGGATTTGTATCCAGGCGGCGGCCCGTAGTTTGGGGACCCCTGTTCTAGTTGATACTACTTTTTTACGATGTTCTAACAGGAATATATGTTTCTAGAGCAGAGGAGTCCGGTTTTGAGTAGCTTACCAAAGGTTCAAAATAACATTTGCTGAAACTCTTAGTATTTTTACAACTCTTACATTGAAACATGATTCTACTGTTTAATTAGCAATCACAAAAGAGTGTAAAGAAAACGGCCGCAATGTTTGAATGGAGATACCTTGAGAGGTTTATGGCCTTTGACGTCTAAATCGGTGACAAAAAAAGGAGTGTTACAAGGATGATCGGGAAAAAAGTGACCAGACAAGTCAGACAAATGAGCCAAAAAGAACTCCAAGTTAGTTAAAACTTCAGAATTTCACAAACCAGCAATTGGTGTAATACCACTTATCCCGGACGAGCCCCCAATTATGTTACGCCCTGGCTAGTGGAGGCCAGTGTGCATCGTAACGTGCAGAGGTTCCAATCGTTGTGGATTATTTTGAGTCATTCTAGTCGATACTTCTGCTAATATACAAAAGGTACTTTTTAATGATGTTGTAACAGGAACACATGTTTCTAGAGCGGAGGAGTCCAGCTGATTTTGAGTAGCTTACCAAAGGCTCAAAATAACATTTGCTGAAACTTTTAGTATTTTTACAACTCTTACATTGAAACATGATTCTACTGTTTAATGACCAATCACAAAAGAGCGTAAAGAAAAGGACCGCAATGTTTGAATGGAGATACCTTGAGAGGTTTATGGCCTTTGACGTCTAAATCGGTGACAAAAAAGAAATGGTGTTACAAGGATGATCGGGAAAAAAGTGACCAGACAAGTCAGACAAATGAGCCAAAAAGAACCCCAAGTTAGCTAAAACGTCAGAATTTCGCAAACAAGCAATTGGCGTAATACCACCGATCCCGGACAAGCCCCTGATTATGTTACGCCCTGGCTAGTGGAGGCCAGTGTGCATTGTAACGTGCAGAGGTTCCAAACGTTGCGGATTATTTTGAGTCATTCTAGTCCAGGGGTCCCCAAACTTTTTGACTTGGGGGCCACATTGGGTTAAAACAATTAGGCCGGGGGCCGGGCTGTATATATTCTGAGTGCGATGATGTCACGTTATCGATGGGAAAATGCATTTTTAGACAATATGATTTGCCTGAGCGGCTAGGAGACACAGAGAGTAACACGCGTTAGAAAATGGATTAGAAAGGACAGATTTTAAAAAATAATCATAAAAAAAAATACAAATAAAATATTATATACAGTATATACTATATATATATATATATTTTTTTTAAACTTGGGACTTCCCGCGGGCCGGATTTTGAACGCTGACGGGCCGTATCCAGCCCGCAGGCCGTAGTTTGGGGACCCATGTTCTAGTCGATACTACTTTTTTATGATGTTCTAACAGGAATACATGTTTCTAGAGCAGAGGAGTCCGACCGGTTTTGAGTAGCTTACCAAAGGTTCAAAATAACATTTGCTGAAACTCTTAGTATTTTTACAACTCTTACATTGAAACATGATTCTACTGTTTAATGACCAATCACAAAAGAGCGTAAAGAAAAGGACCGCAATGTTTGAATGGAGATACCTTGAGAGGTTTATGGCCTTTGACGTCTAAATCTGTGACGAAAAAAAATTAGTGTTACAAGGATGATCGGGAAAAAAGTGACCAGACAAGTCAGACAAATGAGCCAAAAAGAACTCCAAGTTAGTTAAAACTTCAGAATTTCGCAAACGAGCAATTGGCGTAATACCACTTATCCCGGACGAGCCCCCAATTATGTTACGCCCTGGCTAGTGGAGGCCAGTGTGCATCGTAACGTGCAGAGGTTCCAATCGTTGTGGATTATTTTGAGTCATTCTAGTCGATACTACTGCCCTTTTTAACAAAGTTCGAACAGGAATACATGTTTCTAGAGCAGACCAGTACCAAAATGTATTGCGATACTTTTCCAAATAAAGGTGACCACAAAAAATGGCATTATTTTCTTTATTTGAACAAAAAAATCTTAGTGTACATGAAACATATGTTTACTAGACAACTTGTCTTTTAGTAGTAAGTAAACAAACAAAGACTCCTAATTAGTCTGCTGACGTATGCAGTGTCATATCATTCTATTATTTTTTCTACATTATAAAGGACAAGCTGTAAAAATGGATTATTAATCTACTTGTTCATTTACTGTTATTAACTGCTTATTTTCTATTTTAACATGTTCTATCTACACTTCTGTTAAAATGTAATAATCACTTATTCTTCTCTTCTTTGATACTTGACATTAGTTTTGGATGATACCACACATTTAGGTATCGATCCGATACCAAGTAGTTGCAGGCTCATACATTGGTCATATTCAAAGTCCTGACTTTATAAACATAATATGAATTTGTTTAAAAAGGAAAAAAGATTGTGTGATGATAAAAAAATATCGATGTAATCATAGTAGTATCGACTAGATTCACTCTTATACTTGGTATCATTACAGTGGATGTCAGGTGTAGATCCACCCATGGCGTTTGTTTACATTGTGACGCCGGTGAGCTATTGTATCCTCCTACGGTGTGTAGTGAAGCATGTTTAGCTATTCCTCGTCCTCCAGTGATAATGCTACTTGTAAGAAACTTACTTTATTCGTCGCCATGGAGACGAAGATTTGTGATTTAGAAGAAGCTACCGCAGACTGAGGGTGTTTCAGTGTTATAACCTCACCTTTATCTTTACTTTGTGCACCAAAATGCGTCCATTCTCCCTTTTCTGTCCACACACTGTGTCTGCTTGTAAGTACTCTGTGTGTGTGCACTGCCGAACATGCTCCTCAAACCAGTAATGTCACCATGCGACGACAAAAAAAAATGTTTAAAAAATGGGGAACCGGTACTTTTCCAGTATAGCACTGTTTTTGATTCATCAGTACCGTGATACTAGTACTGGTATACCGTAGTACCCTAATGTCTACTACAGAGGACAGACAGAAACTATGCAGAGGACACTGTAGTCGGAGTTTGTCTTGAAGAATGAAGCCCGCTCATGCCTGAGGCTTATCAGGATGCACAGTGCGGCCCTGTTGCAGACTTTTAAGATTTCCAAATGGGAAGTCATTACGCTCGGCGAGAAAATACCGCCATCATTTCCCCTTCCGAAGCAGCCGTACGCAAAACAAACAAGGCGAGGGCCCCGCGATATACGAGGCGACGTTAGCGAGGGAGGATTACGCTCCGCCGACAGCTTTTATTTAGACATTAGCGCTCCGCCCGCAGGACATTAGCAGCACGTGGCGGTCCAGACCGGCGGGCCGGGGGGGTTGACGTTTGAAACCATTTACATGCCCTCGCTAATCAGCATGTGTAAACAAAATATTTTTAAGTGCACCGGGGCCGTTAATTCCGCATCACGTGTCGTTAAAGTAAGGAGAGAGAAAAAAAAAAAAAAAAGAAGACGCTTGTTGGATTTATGAGATTAATTGTGCATGGGACTCTCCCACACTCTTAAAACAAGCAGGCAGTTTCCATATTGCAGGGCTGGAATATTATGTAGAGCTGGAATATTATGTAGGGCTGGAATATTATGTAGAGCTGGAATATTATGTAGAGCTGGAATATTATGTAGGGCTGGAATATTATGTAGAGCTGGAATATTATGTAGGGCTGGAATATTATGTAGGGCTGGAATATTATGTAGAGCTGGAATATTATGTAGGGCTGGTATATTAGATAGAGCTGGAATATTATGTAGAGCTGGAATATTATGTAGAGCTGGAATATTATGTAGGGCTGGAATATTAGATAGAGCTGGTATATTATGTAGAGCTGGAATATTATGTAGAGCTGGAATATTATGTAGGGCTGGAATATTATGTAGAGCTGGAATATTATGTAGAGCTGGAATATTATGTAGGGCTGGAATATTATGTAAAGCTGGAATATTATGTGAAACTGGAATATTATGCAGGGCTGGAATATTATGTAGAGCTGGAATATTATGTAGAGTTGGAATATTATATAGAGCTGGAATATTATGTAGGGCTGGAATGTTATGTAGAGCTGGAATATTATGTAGGGCTGGAATATTATGTAGAGCTGGAATATTGTGTAGAGCTGGAATATTATGTAGGGCTGGAATATTATATAGAGCTGGAATATTATGTAGGGCTGGAATATTATGTAGGGCTGGAAAATTATGTAGAGCTGGAATATTATATAGAGCTGGAATATTATGTAGGGCTGGAATATTATGTAGGGCTGGAATATTATGTAGAGCTGGAATATTATGTAGAGCTGGAATATTATGTAGAGTTGGAATATTATATAGAGCTGGAATATTATGTAGGGCTGGAATATTATGTAGAGCTGGAATATTATGTAGAACTGGAATATTATATAGAGCTGGGATATTATGTAGGGCTGGAATATTATGTAGAGCTGGAATATTATGTAGAGCTGGAATATTATGTAGAGCTGGAATGTTATGTAGAGCTGGAATATTATGTAGGGCTGGAATATTATGTAGAGTTGGAATATTATATAGAGCTGGAATATTATGTAGGGCTGGAATATTATGTAGGGCTGGAACATTATATAGAACTGGAATTTTATGTAGAGCTGGAATATTATGTAGAACTGGAATATTATGTAGAGCTGGAATATTATTTAGAACTGGAATATTATGTAGGGCTGGGATATTATGTAGAGCTGGAATATTATGTAGGGCTGGAATATTATGTAGAGCTGAAATATTATGTAGAACTGGAATATTTTGAAGAGCTGGAATATTATGTAGCGCTGGACTATTATGTAGAACTGGAATATTATGTAGAGCTGGAATAATATGTAGGGCTGGAATATTATGTAGAGCTGGAATATTATGTAGAGCTGGGATATTATGTAGGGCTGGAATATTATGTAGGGCTGGAATATTATGTAGGGCTGGAATATTATATAGAGCTGGAATATTATGTAGAGCTGGAATATTATGTAGAGCTGGAATATTATGTAGAACTGGAATATTATATAGAGCTGGGATATTATGTAGGGCTGGAATATTATGTAGAGCTGGAATATTATGTAGAGCTGGAATATTATGTAGAGCTGGAATGTTATGTAGAGCTGGAATATTATGTAGGGCTGGAATATTATGTAGAGTTGGAATATTATATAGAGCTGGAATATTATGTAGGGCTGGAATATTATGTAGGGCTGGAACATTATATAGAACTGGAATTTTATGTAGAGCTGGAATATTATGTAGAACTGGAATATTATGTAGAGCTGGAATATTATTTAGAACTGGAATATTATGTAGGGCTGGGATATTATGTAGAGCTGGAATATTATGTAGGGCTGGAATATTATGTAGAGCTGAAATATTATGTAGAACTGGAATATTTTGAAGAGCTGGAATATTATGTAGCGCTGGACTATTATGTAGAACTGGAATATTATGTAGAGCTGGAATAATATGTAGGGCTGGAATATTATGTAGAGCTGGAATATTATGTAGAGCTGGGATATTATGTAGGGCTGGAATATTATGTAGGGCTGGAATATTATGTAGGGCTGGAATATTATATAGAGCTGGAATATTATGTAGAGCTGGAATATTATGTAGAGCTGGGATTTTATGTAGAACTGGAATATTATGTAGGGCTGGAATATTATATAGAGCTGGAATATTATGTAGAGCTGGAATATTATGTAGAACTGGAATATTATGTAGAGCTGGAATATTATGTAGGGCTGGAATATTATGTAGAGCTGGAATATTATGTAGGGCTGGAATATTATGTAGAGCTGGAATATTATGTAGAACTGGAATATTATGTAGAGCTGGAATATTATGTAGAGCTGGGATATTATGTAGGGCTGGAATATTATGTAGGGCTGGAATATTATGTAGGGCTGGAATATTATATAGAGCTGGAATTTTATGTAGAGCTGGAATATTATGTAGAACTGGAATATTATGTAGAGCTGGAATATTATGTAGAACTGGAATGTTATGTAGGGCTGGAATATTATGTAGGGCTGGAATATTATGTAGGGCTGGAATATTATGTAGAGCTGGAATATTATGTAGAGCTGGGATATTATGTAGAACTGGAATATTATGTAGAGCTGGGATATTATGTAGAGCTGGAATATTATGTAGAGCTGGGATATTATGTAGGGCTGGAATATTATGTAGAGCTGGAATATTATGTAGTGCTGGAATATTATGTAGAACTGGAATATTATGTAGGGCTGCAATATTATGTAGAGCTGGAATATTATGTAGGGCTGGAATATTATGTAGAGCTGAAATATTATGTAGAACTGGAATATTTTGAAGAGCTGGAATATTATGTAGAGCTGGACTATTATGTAGAACTGGAATATTATGTAGAGCTGGAATATTATGTAGGGCTGGGATATTATGTAGGGCTGGAATATTATGTAGGGCTGGAATATTATGTAGAGCTGGAATATTATGTAGGGCTGGAATATTATATAGAGCTGGAATATTATGTAGAGCTGGAATATTATGTAGAACTGGAATATTATGTAGGGCTGGAATATTATATAGAGCTGGAATATTATGTAGGGCTGGAATATTATATAGAGCTGGAATATTATATAGAGCTGGAATATTATGTAGATCTGGAATATTATGTAGGGCTGGAATATTATATAGAGCTGGAATATTATGTAGGGCTGGAATATTATGTAGAACTGGAATGTTATGTAGGGCTGGAATATTATATAGAGCTGGAATATTATGTAGAGCTGGAATATTATGTAGAGCTGGGATATTATGTAGGGCTGGAATATTATATAGAGCTGGAATATTATGTAGGGCTGGAATATTATATAGAACTGGAATATTATGTAGAGCTGGAATATTATGTAGAGCTGGAATATTATGTAGAGCTGGAATATTATATAGAGCTGGAATATTATGTAGGGCTGGAATATTATGTAGAGCTGGAATATTATTTAGAACTGGAATATTATGTAGGGCTGGAATATTATGTAGAGCTGAAATATTATGTAGAACTGGAATATTTTGAAGAGCTGGAATATTATGTAGAGCTGGAATATTATGTAGAACTGGAATATTGTATAGAGCTGGGATATTATGTAGGGCTGGAATATTATGTAGAGCTGGAATATTATGTAGAGCTGGAATATTATGTAGAGCTGGAATGTTATGTAGAGCTGGAATATTATTTAGAACTGGAATATTATTTAGAACTGGAATATTATGTAGGGCTGGAATATTATGTAGAGCTGGAATATTATGTAGAGCTGGGATATTATGTAGGGCTGGACTATTATGTAGAACTGGAATATTATGTAGAGCTGGAATATTATGTAGGGCTGGAATATTATGTAGAGCTGGAATATTATGTAGAGCTGGAATATTATGTAGAACTGGAATATTATGTAGGGCTGGAATATTATGTAGAGCTGGAATATTATGTAGGGCTGGAATATTATGTAGAGCTGCAATATTATGTAGAGCTGGAATATTATGTAGAGCTGGAATATTATTTAGAACTGGAATATTATCTAGGGCTGGAATATTATATAGAGCTGGAATATTATGTAGAGCTGGAATATTATGTAGGGCTGGAATATTATGTAGAGCTGAAATATTATGTAGAACTGGAATATTTTGAAGAGCTGGAATATTATGTAGAGCTGGACTATTATGTAGGACTGGAATATTATGTAGAGCTGGAATATTATGTAGAGCTGGAATATTATGTAGGGCTGGAATATTATGTAGAGCTGGAATATTATGTAGAACTGGAATATTATGTAGGGCTGGAATATTATGTAGAGCTGGAATATTATGTAGGGCTGGAATATTATGCAGGGCTGGAATATTATGTAGAGCTGGAATATTATGTAGAGCGCTGCCCTCTGAGTGGCAGTAAATCAAGCCCTGCTAGAAGAACCCCCCCCCCCCCCCCCCCCTCCCCCCGGCTGCAGTGCTGGAGAACAATGTTCAATCAGTGGCCAGCATGCCGGCTAATAGCACCTGGGTGAGAGGCGCTGGGTGGCCAAGATGAGCCCGCCCCCTCGCACTAAATAGGAGCACCAGATTTTCCCAACCAAAAGGGAGCACTGCTGATGAATGGTGTATTTCTTGTATATTTTTTCATATATCTCTTATGTGTGACTGCCATCATATTGCAGTCTACACGTATCTCTTATGTGTGACTGCCATCATATTGCAGTCTACACGTATCTCTTATGTGTGACTGCCATCATATTGCAGTCTACACGTATGTCTTATGTGTGACTGCCATCTTATTGCAGTCTACACGTATGTCTTATGTGTGACTGCCATCATATTGCAGTCTAAACGTATCTCCTATGTGTGACTGCCATCATATTGCAGTCTGCATGTATCTCTTATGTGTGACCGCCATCATATTGCAGTCTAAACGTATCTCTTATGTGTGACTGCCATCATATTACAGTCCACACATTTCTCTTATGTATGACTGCCATCATATTGCAGTCTACACCTATCTCTTGTGTGTGACTGAGATCATATGATGGTCTACAAGTATCTCGTATGTGTGACTGCCATCATATTGCAGTCTACATGTATCTCTTATGTGTGACTGCCATCATATGGCAGTCTACACGTATTTCTTATGTGTGAATGCCATCATATTGCAGTCTACACATTTCTCTTATGTGTGACTGCCATCATATTGCAGTCTACACGTACTGTATCTCTTGTGTGTGACTGCCATCATATTGCAGTCTACACGTATCTCTTATGTGTGACTGCCATCATATTGCAGTCTACACGTATGTCTTATGTGTGACTGCCATCTTATTGCAGTCTACACGTATGTCTTATGTGTGACTGCCATCATATTGCAGTCTAAACGTATCTCCTATCTGTGACTGCCATCATATTGCAGTCTGCATGTATCTCTTATGTGTGACCGCCATCATATTGCAGTCTAAACGTATCTCTTATGTGTGACTGCCATCATATTGCAGTCTACACGTATCTCTTATGTGTGACTGCCATTAAATAGCAGTCTACACGTATCTCTTATGTGTGACTGCCATCATATTGCAGTCTACACGTATCTCTTATGTGTAACTGTCATCATATTGCAGTCTACACGTATCTCTTATGTGTGACTGCCATCATATTGCAGTCTACACGTATCTCTTATGTGTGACTGCCATCATATTGCAGTCTACACGTATCTCTTATGTGTGACTGCCATCATATTGCAGTCTACACGTATCTCTTATGTGTGACTGCCATCATATTGCAGTCTACACGTATCTCTTATGTGTGACTGCCATCATATTGCAGTCTACACGTATGTCTTATGTGTGACTGCCATCTTATTGCAGTCTACACGTATGTCTTATGTGTGACTGCCATCATATTTCAGTCTAAACGTATCTCCTATGTGTGACTGCCATCATATTGCAGTCTGCATGTATCTCTTATGTGTGACCGCCATCATATTGCAGTCTAAACGTATCTCTTATGTGTGACTGCCATCATATTACAGTCCACACATTTCTCTTATGTATGACTGCCATCATATTGCAGTCTACAGCTATCTCTTGTGTGTGACTGAGATCATATGATAATCTACAAGTATCTCGTATGTGTGACTGCCATCATATTGCAGTCTACACGTACTGTATCTCTTGTGTGTGACTGCCATCATATTGCAGTCTACACGTATCTCTTATGTGTGACTGCCATCATATTGCAGTCTACACGTATGTCTTATGTGTGACTGCCATCTTATTGCAGTCTACACGTATGTCTTATGTGTGACTGCCATCATATTTCAGTCTAAACGTATCTCCTATGTGTGACTGCCATCATATTGCAGTCTGCATGTATCTCTTATGTGTGACCGCCATCATATTGCAGTCTAAACGTATCTCTTATGTGTGACTGCCATCATATTACAGTCCACACATTTCTCTTATGTATGACTGCCATCATATTGCAGTCTACACCTATCTCTTGTGTGTGACTGAGATCATATGATAGTCTACAAGTATCTCGTATGTGTGACTGCCATCATATTGCAGTCTACATGTATCTCTTATGTGTGACTGCCATCATATTGCAGTCTACACGTACTGTATCTCTTGTGTGTGACTGCCATCATATTGCAGTCTACACGTATCTCTTATGTGTGACTGCCATCATATTGCAGTCTACACGTATCTCTTATGTGTGACTGCCATCATATTGCAGTCTACACGTATCTCTTATGTGTGACTGCCATCATATTGCAGTCTACACTTATCTCTTGTGTGTGACTGCCATCATATTGCAGTCTACACTTATCTCTTATGTGTGACTGCCATCATATTGCAGTCTACACGTATCTCTTATGTGTGACTGCCATCATATTGCAGTCTACACGTATCTCTTATGTGTGACTGCAATCATATTACAGTCCACACATTTCTCTTATGTGTGACTGCCATCATATTGAAGACAACACGTATCTCTTATGTGTGACTGCCATCATATTGCAGTCTACACGTATTTCTTATGTGTGACTGCCATCATATGGCAGTCTACACGTATTTCTTATGTGTGACTGCCATCATATTGCAGTCTACACGTATCTCTTATGTGTGACTGCCATCATATTGCAGACAACACGTATTTCTTATGTGTGACTGCCATCATATTGCAGACAACACGTATTTCTTATGTGTGACTGCCATCATATTGTAGACAACACGTATTTCTTATGTGTGACTGCCATCATATTGCAGTCTACACGTATCTCTTATGTGCGACTGCCATCATACTACAGTCCACACATTTCTCTTATGTGTGACTGCCATCATATTGCAGTCTACACGTATCTCTTATGTGTGACTGCCATCATATTGCAGTCTACACGTATCTCTTATGTGTGACTGCCATCATATTGCAGTCTACATGTATCTCTTATGTGTGACTGCCATCATATTGCAGTCTACACGTATCTCTTATGTGTGACTGCCATCATATTGCAGTCTACACGTATCTCTTATGTGTGACTGCCATCATATTGCAGTCTACACGTATCTCTTATGTGTGACTGCCATCATATTGCAGTCTACACGTATGTCTTATGTGTGACTGCCATCTTATTGCAGTCTACACGTATGTCTTATGTGTGACTGCCATCATATTGCAGTCTAAACGTATCTCCTATGTGTGACTGCCATCATATTGCAGTCTGCATGTATCTCTTATGTGTGACTGCCATCATATTGCAGTCTACACGTATGTCTTATGTGTGACTGCCATCTTATTGCAGTCTACACGTATGTCTTATGTGTGACTGCCATCATATTGCAGTCTAAACGTATCTCCTATGTGTGACTGCCATCATATTGCAGTCTACACGTATCTCTTATGTGTGACTGCCATCATATTGCAGTCTACACGTATCTCTTATGTGTGACTGCCATCATATTGCAGTCTACACGTATCTCTTATGTGTGACTGCCATCATATTGCAGTCTACACGTATGTCTTATGTGTGACTGCCATCATATTGCAGTCTACACGTATGTCTTATGTGTGACTGCCAGTTTATTGCAGTCTACACGTATGTCTTATGTGTGACTGCCATCATATTGCAGTCTAAACGTATCTCCTATGTGTGACTGCCATCATATTGCAGTCTACACGTATCTCTTATGTGTGACTGCCATCATATTGCAGTCTACACGTATCTCTTATGTGTGACTGCCATCGTATGGCAGTCTACACGTATTTCTTATGTGTGACTGCCATCATATTGCAGTTTACACGTATCTCTTTTGTGTGACTGCCATCATATGGCAGTCTACACGTATTTCTTATGTGTGACCGCCATCATATTGCAGTCTAAACGTATCTCTTATGTGTGACTGCCATCATATTGCAGAAAACACGTATCTCTTATGTGTGACTGCCATCATATGGCAGTCTACACGTTTCTCTTATGTGTGACTGCCATCTTATTGCAGTCTACACGTATGTCGTATGTGTGACTGCCATCATATTGCAGTCTACACATATCTCTTATGTGTGACTGCCATCATATTGCAGTCCACACATATCTCTTATGTGTGACTGCCATCTACTGGTCACACTTAGCATTACACCATGTACCAAATAAAATAGCTTCGAAGTTGGTAAGCACAACCAGAAGTATTCCGTACATTAGGCACACCGGGTTATAAGGCGCACTGTCGTGTTTTGAAGGGGGGAAAAGGATTTTAAGTGCGCCTTATAGTCCGGAATTACAGTTTCTGAGTCCATTTTGAATGTGTGTAAATGTTGGTGAGCACATGAGCTGCGAAGGTTAGCCGAGCGGCGAGCAGAAAGTGGCCTCC
>NC_084739.1:67263088-67343088 GCF_033978785.1 Entelurus aequoreus
TCTTCTTCTTCTTCTACTTCTTCTTTGTCTTCATCTTCTTCTTCTTTTTCGTCTTCCTCTTCTTCTTCTTCCACTTCTTCGTTTTCCTCTTCTTCTCATTCTACTTTTTCTTCTACTTCTTCTTCTTCTTTCTCTTCTTTGTTGTCGTCTTCCTTTTCTTCCTCCTTCTTCTTCGTCTTGTTCTTCTTCTTCCTCGTCTTCCTCTTGTTCTTTTTCCTCTTCTTCTTCTTCTTCTTCTTCTTCTTCTTCTATTTCTTCTTCTTTGTCTTCCTCTTCTTCTTCGTCTTCCTAGTCTTATTCTTCTTCTTCCTCATCTTCCACGTTTTCCTCTTCCTCTTCCAATACTCCTTTCAGTAATCTTATTTGATCGTCTCCTTATTCTCTTACTGTATTTTGTCATCTTTTTCCTCTTCTTCTTCTTTTAGCCTCTTTTTACTCCCCCCCCCCCCCCACGTTTTATTTTTCTTCCTCTGTATATTCCTCCTCTAAAATCACTTACAGATAATCTTGTGGGGTATGTTTTATTAACATTGATATTAATTACGGAATATAATTATTTCAGTATCAAATCATTAAGAAATAATTCTTAATTAATGTAATTTACTTTTGAAAGTTGGATATTATTATTATTATTTTAATGACATCATCTACACTGAATTAATACCTTAGTCTTAATCAAAGTTATATTATTTCTATATAGGCCAGAATTTGTATACTTTATAATAGTAAACCACATTTTATGTATATTTAGGTGAATCAGTCAGTTGCTAATAATTGTAATTTTAATAGGGGACTGTTTTTTTGTTTTTTAAATGTTAAATTTGCGGTCTCAATACAATGATACCGTTTGTAGGTTATTTTTTTCAGCAATGATTTCCATTTAATTTTTTGTTTGTGACCTTTTAAATGTTTCTGTTTCTTTTCAGAATAGTCCTAATCATCTTTGTAATACTTGAAGTGTGGACATGTAAGTGATGAACACGAAAGCAGCACATAATGTACATAAATAGCTCAGAGCGCACACAATGTCTCAAGTTGAGAATAGCAAGCAATTTACTGCGGTGACTGCGCCTTGTTGGCGGAGAATAATTACATCATCTGCTTTGGTTCATCTGAATATAAGAGGACGGGTTTTTTTCCCGTGTCTCAACAGCCGGAATTAGCTCGTGGAATTGCAAACTGTCATTGCCTATGGTTTCAATCCGCAGGTGAGAAATGCTGTGTTAATAATTATTTTACAAGAATAAAGTCCAAATATTAAGAGAAAAATATTATTTTACAAGAATAAAGTCCAAATATTCAGAGAACAATATTTATTTGACAAGAATAAAGTCCAAATATTGAGAGAAACATTTTTATTTGACAAGAAAAAAGTCCAAATATTAAGAGAAAAATATTTATTTGACAAGAATAAAGTCCAAATATTAAGAGAAAAATATTTTTTTTACAAAAATAAAGTCCAAATATTAAGAGAAAAGTATTTATTTTACAAGAATAAAGTCCAAATATTGAGAGAAAAATATTTATTTGACAAGAAAAAAGTCCAAATATTAAGAGAAAAATATTTTTTTACAAGAATAAAGTCCAAATATTAAGAGAAAAGTATGTATTTGACAAGAAAAAAGTCCAAATATTAAGAGAAAAGTATTTATTTTACAAGAATAAAGTCCAAATATTAAGAGAAAAATATTTATTTTACAAGAATAAAGTCCAAATATTAAGAGAAAAATATTTATTTTACAAGAATAAAGTCCAAATATTAAAAGAAAAATATGTATTTGACAATAATAAAGTCCAAATATTAAGAGAAAAATATCCTAAACAAAAAGTTTCTGCTCAAAATTATTCTTCATTCATCCGTCCAAGCAACATTTGTACGTTTTACAACTTCCATCCATCCATCCATTTTCTACCGCTTGTCCCTTACAACTTGACTAAAACTACTCATACTTACTAAAGCGTCCAATATGTGATGTGTGCAGGAGTGTTTTCATGCATATTTGTACGTGCTATCATAATGTGATTAAGCTCCATGACGAAGACTTCTGTTTTGTTTGATCATCCGTTTTACTGCCTTGTTACAGACACTGTTTTAAGGTATGTAAATAATCATTAACAAAATATTTTGTACCTGGATATATCTGCGATTTATGGTTTGTAATATGTAAAAATTATTTTTCTTCTAAAATGTGCGTTCTATTCCCTGCAAAATACAATACTTGTTTGTTTGCGACCAACGTGGCAAAAGCGAAACCGTCAGGGATGGGAGATTAAAAAGAAAGGAATTCAATGAAGGATGGCCGTTTATTAAAAATATGCACACAACTTTGACTTTATTGGTGGGACTCATCACAGGCCTTGGCTTACATTCGACTTAGCCTGAACGCCAGATGATCAAAAGCATGAATGCTGAAGCCTGTTTGAACATTCATTGCAACTCCAATAAATTAACATCTGATTTGCCCAACCTTGCTTTGTAGAGAAAGGACTGGAACATATACACTCCTCTTTACACCAGGTGAAACACTTGCTGGCATATACTCTCAGCTGGAATTGCTTTTTTTTTTTCTCGAAGAATACGTCAGGATTATCAGGGCAGGGCAATCTATTGGGCTTTTGATTATTTTTTTGACATTTAAAAAATCTTAAATGTTGGATGGGCATGTTGGAGTGTCAAATAATGAGGTAAACAACGAGCCCAGCAGCCGCTGTTTGATGGATTTGCTTTCTTTTACATGAAGCTTATCTCTGCTCATGATGGATTTTTATTTTCTCTCACACACACACAAACACACACACACACACACACACACACACACACACACACACACACACACACACACACACACACACACACACACACACACACACACACACACACACACACACGAACACACTCTCTTACTCCATGTATACCACTATTTTCTGCAAAGGCATATTCGGCCCAAAGATAAAAGGAGAAGAAAATACAAAACTGAGGTTGTCGGATTACAAGAATAAAGTCCAAATATTAAGAGAAAAAGTTTTCTTTTAAAAGAATAAAGTCCAATTGTTAAGAGAAACATTTTTATTTTACAAGAATTAAGTCCAAATATGAAGACAAAAATATTTATTTTACAAAAATAAAGTCCAAATATTAAGAGAAAAATATTTATTTTAAGAGAATAAAGTCCAAATATTGAGAGAAAAATATTTATTTTACAAGAACAAAGTCCAAATATTAAGAGAAAAATATTTATTTGACAAGAACAAAGTCCAAATATTAAGAAAAAAATATTTATTTTACAAGAATAAAATCTAAATATTAAGAGAAAAATATTTATTTTACAAAAATAAAGTCCAAATATTAAGAGAAAAATATTTGTTTGACAAGAAAAAAACTCCAATTATTAAGAGAAAAATATTTTTTTACAAGAACAAAGTTCAAATATGAAGAGGAAAATATTTATTTAACAAAAATAAAGTTCAAATATTAAGAGAAAAATATTTATTTTACAAAAACAAATTCCAAATATGAAGAGAAAAATATTTATTTTACAAGAACAAAGTCCAAATATGAAGAGAAAAATATTTATTTGACAAAAATAAAGTCCAAATATGAAGACAAAAATATTTATTTGACAAGAATAAAGTCCAAATATTGAGAGAAAAATATTTATTTGACAAGAATGAAGTCCAAATATGAAGAGAAAAATATTTTTATGACAAGAATAAAGTCCAAATATGAAGAGAAAAATATTTATTTTACAAGAAAAAAGTCCAAATATTAAGAGGAAAATATTTATTTGACAAGAATAAAGTCCAAATATTAAGAGAAAAATAATTATTTTACAAAAATAAAGTCCAAATATTAAGACAAAAATCATTATTTTACAAGAATAAAGTCCAAATATTAAGAGAAAAATATTTATTTTAAGAGAATAAAGTCCAAATATTGAGAGAAAAATCTTTATTTTACAAGAACAAAGTTCAAATATTAAGAGAAAAATATTTTTTTGACAAGAACAAAGTCCAAATATTAAGAAAAAAATATTTATTTTACAAGAATAAAATCTAAATATTAAGAGAAAAATATTTATTTTACAAAAATAAAGTCCAAATATTAAGAGAAAAATATTTGTTTGACAAGAAAAAACTCCAATTATTAAGAGAAAAATATTTTTTTTACAAGAACAAAGTTCAAATATGAAGAGGAAAATATTTATTTAACAAAAATAAAGTTCAAATATTAAGAGAAAAATATTTATTTTACAAAAACAAAGTCCAAATATGAAGAGAAAAATATTTATTTTACAAGAACAAAGTCCAAATATGAAGAGAAAAATATTTATTTGACAAAAATAAAGTCCAAATATGAAGACAAAAGTATTTATTTGACAAGAATAAAGTCCAAATATTGAGAGAAAAATATTTATTTGACAAGAATGAAGTCCAAATATGAAGAGAAAAATATTTTTATGACAAGAATAAAGTCCAAATATGAAGAGAAAAAGATTTATTTTACAAGAAAAAAGTCCAAATATTAAGAGAAAAATATTTATTTGACAAGAATAAAGTCCAAATATTAAGAGAAAAATATTTATTTTACAAAAATAAAGTCCAAATATTAAGACAAAAATCATTATTTTACAAGAATAAAGTCCAAATATTAAGAGAAAAATATCCTAAACAAAAAGTACATTTCCTGTTCAGTGCTTTGAACCGGAAGTAAAACCGTTCACAGCGTTTCTGCTCAAAAATATTCTTCATTCATCCGTCCAAGCAACACTTGTAAGTTTTACAACTTGACTAAAACAATTCATACTTACAAAACCGTCCCATACTGTATGTGATGTCTGCAGGAGCGTTTTCATGCATATTTTTACATGCTATCGTAATGTGTTCAAGCTCCATGACGAAGACTTCTGTTTTGTTTGATCAGCTGTTTTACTGCCATGTTACAGACACTGTTTTAAGGTATGTAAATAATCATTAACAAAATATTTTGTGCCTGGATATATCTGCTATTTATGTTCCGTAATATGTAAAACGTATTTTTCTTCTAAAATTTGCGTTCTATTCCCTGCAAAATACAGTACTGATTTTTTTTTGTGGGGGAGGGGGGGGGTATTATTACAATCTTATAATTTCTTTTCATTAACTTGGACAAAAAAGTATTTTTTAAATTGGCTTCAGTAGACAATTGTGTTGTATTTCTGCCATTCTGCAAAATTACATCGCCAACTACTGGCCGGGCATGCACACTGCAGCGTGAAAACAGTGGCATTAATAAAATCTACGAGCACATTTAATCGTATTAAAAGCCTAACCGTCTTAACGAGCTGTTTTAGTCACGACATTACAGCTACTGCAAGTGCTAACTAACTGCTAGCCTCAAACATGCACACAGAATGTTGAAACATGAAGATGCATCGCACCTCGTACGTAATCGCAACCTAAAAAGCACAGAACAGCTCCATCTCAAAAAGAAAGGTAAAACAAAAGTAGTGAACAGAAGGTAAAAATGATAAATAAGCAGCAATGCAGAAAACTGTGTTTGTTTACAGTGGAAGTCACAGCTTGTTCAGCACATGCACTGAGCGAACTCATCCAAAAGATGGTGCCGTAGCACAAACAACAACACACTTTCCCGTTTATGTTAAGTTCTGCGCATGTCAAAGTGCTTCATGTAAACGCACCATTCACAATATTCTGACCCGATCACACACGTTCGGATCAAAATTTAATTACGATCGAGATAAGTGGCTTATGCCAATAGTCATTTGGATTGTAGCGCATGAAAACACATCTTCCGAAATTCGGGTTAGGATTATTGTAATTACGCATGTCTTTGATGTCAGATATACTTGTGGAGGTGGGACTTAATTTAATAATCTCGGAATGAAGCGATTGTCTTGTTGCTGGCTCGCCTCATTCAACATGTACAGACGTAGTGTTATATATGTTGACTTTGTAGCTTCAAAACGAGTAGTGTGATCTGGAGTGTCATGTGTCGATGTCACAAAAAAAGACGGGGTCCAGTTGTCGTCTTAACGAGCTGTTTTAGTCACGACATTACAGCTACTCCAAGTGCTAACTAACTGCTAGCCTCAAACACGTACACGGAATGTTGCATCGCAACCCGTACGTAATCACAACATAAAAAGCACAGAACAGCTCCATTTCAAAAAGAGAGGTAAAACAAAAGTAGTGAACAGAAAACCGTGTTTGTTTACAGTGGAAGTCACAGCTTGTTCAGCACCTGCAGTGAGCGAACTCGTCCAAAAGATGGCGCCGTAGCACAGACAACAACACACCTTTCCGTTTATGTTAGGTTCTGCACATGTCAAAGTGAAGTATTCCGATTTAAAGTGTGATGCATGAAAATGCACGTCGCAATCAGATTTTTTTTTTTTCAAGGTCCATGTACACAAGGACCTTCTAATCCCAATGATGATCAGATTAGATAAATGTTGTCCCCTGTCTGTACTGTAAATGACCACTGGGGGCAGCAGAGGGAAAGCCGACAGTGTTGCTTTAATGTCAAATAAAGTAATGAGGACTTTGGGGAACTGGCAGCCATTATTCATCACGCCTGTCTCTAAGTACAGAAATACTTTTTCTCCTTCCCGAACGTTGAATAATTCTTCAAAAAAAAGTTCCCCAACATGCTGGCGAGCTCCTCCGTACGGAACACCGCTCGTTTGCCGCAGGAGACGACGGCGCCGGCGGGTTGACACGAGGAGAACGAAAGTGTAGAAAGAATTGCGGACCAGAGATTGCCGAGCAGACTGACATTTTGATTTCTTCCCTGAGAGCTTGATGTTAATGATTCGGCGTTGGATGGCGGGGACCGTCGCAGAGTCGCAGCCGCGTGAGTGCAATTTCCGTGGCGGGGATGAAAGCGCATCGATTGCCCTCTGATGGTTTTATGGGGGGCTGCTTTCATCCAGACGGAGACTTTATTGAACCGCGTTTGTCACTAATGTAGGCCTGATTCTGTGTAACTGTGTCAGCGGGAGTGCAAGAAACAGTCAATATGCTACACTTGTGTGCATGATAAATCTATTTCATTAGTGCATATTGCAGCGTACTGTAGTCAAGTGCCATCATTTTTAATTCCGTCCTGTCCAGCTACTCTGGCAAATCATATTGTTGATGTACCCAAAAGCCAAAAGCTGTGAAGTTGTCGCGTTGTGTAAATGGTAAATAAAAAGAGATTACAATGATTTGCAAATCCTTCTCAACTTATATTCAATTGAATAGACTGCAAAGACAAAATACGTAATGTTCCCACTGGAAAACTTTACTTTTTGCAAATATTAGCTCATTTGGAATTTGATGCCTGCAACATTGTTATGTATTGCTAGATGGAGTTGACGGCACAGACACCAGGGGGCAGTAAAGCTCTAGGATTTATTATATATATAGACAATATATATATATATGTATGATAATCATTGAATAGACTGCAAAGACAAAATACGTAATGTTCCCACTGGAAAACTTTACTTTTTGCAAATATTAGCCCATTTGGAATTTGATGCCTGCAACATTGTTATGTATTGCTAGATGGAGTTGACGGCACAGACACCAGGGGGCAGTAAAGCTCTAGGATTTATTATATATATAGACAATATATATATGTATAATAATCATTGAATAGACTGCAAAGACAAAATACGTAATGTTCCCACTGGAAAACTTTACTTTTTGCAAATATTAGCTCATTTGGAATTTGATGCCTGCAACATTGTTATGTATTGCTAGATGGAGTTGACGGCACAGACACCAGGGGGCAGTAAAGCTCTAGGATTTATTATATATATAGACAATATATATATGTATAATAATCATTGAATAGACTGCAAAGACAAAATACGTAATGTTCCCACTGGAAAACTTTACTTTTTGCAAATATTAGCTCATTTGGAATTTGATGCCTGCAACATTGTTATGTATTGCTAGATGGAATTGACGGCACAGACACCAGGGGGCAGTAAAGCTCTAGGATTTATTATATATATAGACAATATATATATATGTATAATAATCATTGAATAGACTGCAAAGACAAAATACGTAATGTTCCCACTGGAAAACTTTACTTTTTGCAAATATTAGCTCATTTGGAATTTGATGCCCGCAACATTGTTAAGTATTGCTAGATGGAGTTGACGGCACAGACACCAGGGGGCAGTAAAGCTCTAGGATTTATTATATATATAGACAATATATATATGTATAATAATCATTCAATAGACTGCAAAGACAAAATACGTAATGTTCCCACTGGAAAACTTTACTTTTTGCAAATATTAGCTCATTTGGAATTTGATGCCCGCAACATTGTTATGTATTGCTAGATGGAGTTGACGGCACAGACACCAGGGGGCAGTAAAGCTCTAGGATTTATTATATATATAGACAATATATATATGTATAATAATCATTGAATAGACTGCAAAGACAAAATACGTAATGTTCCCACTGGAAAACTTTACTTTTTGCAAATATTAGCTCATTTGGAATTTGATGCCTGCAACATTGTTATGTATTGCTAGATGGAGTTGACGGCACAGACACCAGGGGGCAGTAAAGCTCTAGGATTTATTATATGTATAGACAATATATATATGTATAATAATCATTGAATAGACTGCAAAGACAAAATATGTAATGTTCCCACTGGAAAACTTTACTTTTTGCAAATATTAGCTCATTTGGAATTTGATGCCTGCAACATTATGTATTGCTAGATGGAGTTGACGGCACAGACACCAGGGGGAGGTAAAGCTCTAGGATTTATTATATATATAGACAATATATATATATGTATAATAATCATTGAATAGACTGCAAAGACAAAATACGTAATGTTCCCACTGGAAAACTTTACTTTTTGCAAATATTAGCTCATTTGGAATTTGATGCCTGCAACATTGTTATGTATTGCTAGATGGAGTTGACGGCACAGACACCAGGGGGCAGTAAAGCTCTAGGATTTATTATATATATAGACAATATATATATGTATAAAAATCATTCAATAGACTGCAAAGACAAAATACGTAATGTTCCCACTGGAAAACTTCACTTTTTGCAAATATTAGCTCATTTGGAATTTGATGCCTGCAACATTGTTATGTATTGCTAGATGGAGTTGACGGCACAGACACCAGGGGGCAGTAAAGCTCTAGGATTTATTATATATATATAGACAATATATATATATGTATAATAATCATTGAATAGACTGCAAAGACAAAATACGTAATGTTCCCACTGGAAAACTTTACTTTCTGCAAATATTAGCTCATTTGGAATTTGATGCCCGCAACATTGTTATGTATTGCTAGATGGAGTTGACGGCACATACACCAGGGGGCAGTAAAGCTCTAGGATTTATTATATATATAGACTATATATATAATAATAATAAACAATACTAACTAAATTATAGAATGGAGTGTTTGACAAAACCCAGGAGTGTGTAAGTGTGAGGCTATGTGTATGGTTAGTTGAAGTGTGTGCTACCAAGTGTTGAGGAGAGCGAGAGGAGGGACAAAGCAGGAGGGCGGTCCGCGCACAGGCAAGCCGTTGAGGGCAAGAGAGAAGCGACAAGGTCCGTGTCCAGGCGAGGGTTCGAGGATCGAGGAAGGCAGTCCAAATCCACAGGGAAACAACAGGAGATCACAAAGGGTAAGACTTGAGAAGGCACTGTGGGAGGACAACAAGGACGTCAGACACGGAGGGAAAACGCAGAGAGAAACAGAGAGCATAAGGCTTGTCGGCTTACGGTACGCAAAAGGTAATTAAGTTCCCGCAAGGATCCTTGGGTCCACTGGTCCTTATACAGCTCGCCCTTATCAGTTACAGGTGTGCAGATTGCCGATCGCCTACAGCCTTGCCGGCATGTGGGCGTGATGCGGCCAGCTCAATACGGTATTTGTAACGTCCCACAGGTGAACAGGCTAATTGGGAACAGGTGGGTGCCATGATTGGGTATAAAAGCAGCTTCCATGAAATGCTCAGTCGTTCCCAAACAAGGACGGGGCGAGGGTCACCACTTTGTCAACAAATGCCTCAGCAAATTGTTTAAGAACAACATTTCTCAACAAGGAATTTAGGGATTTCACTATCTACGCTCCGTAATATCATCAAAAGGTTCAGAGAATCTGGAGAAATCACTGCACGTAAGCCATGATATTACCCACCTTGGATCCCTCAGGCGCTACTGCATCAAAAAGCGACATCGGTGTGTAAAGGATATCACCACAAGGCTCAGGAACACTTCAGAAAACCACTGTCAGTAACTACAGTTGGTCACTACATCTGTAAGTGCAAGTTAAAACTCTACTATGCAAAGCCAAAGCCATTTATCAACAACACCCAGAAACGCCGCCGGCTTCGCTGGGCCCGAGCTCATCTAAGATGGACTGATGCAAAGTGGAAAAAGTGTTCTGTGGTCTTGACGAGTCCACATTTCAAATTGTTTTTGGAAACTGTGGACGTCGTGTCCTCCAGAACAAAGAGGAAAAGAACCATCTGGACTGTTCTAGGGTGAAAGTGTAAAAGGCAGCATGTGTGATGGTATGGGGGTGTATTAGTGGCCAAGACATGGGTAACTTACACATCTGTGAAGGCACTATTAATGCTGAAAGGTACATACAGCTATTGGAGCAACATATGTTGCCATCCAAGCAACATTATCATGGACGCCCCTGCTTATTTCAGCAAGACAATGCCGAGCCACATTCTGCACGTGTTACAACAGCGTGGCTTTGTAGTAAAAGAGTTTGGGTACTAGACTATATTGATAATAAATAATAACAATAATTACCTCTATTAACAACAATACATGTATGTAATGATAACTTGGAATACAAAAGAAAGCAGATAAATAGAGGGGAAGAAACGGTATTAACCTTGTATATTGTTTTAGTAAAAACAGGTAAAGCTTTGTCGGTGTCAAGTGCCGTCATTTCACATTGAAAATGAACCGCAGCTGACCCCGTGGATGATTGACAGCAAGACAGCGTGAACCTGCGGCGGGGCTCAAAATAATTCTTCTACTGTTGACTCTAATTGATTTTAAAATTGCAATTACACTTTGCATTATGCAAACCCTCGTGATTTGCAGCGGGGATTTTTTTTTTTTTTTACAACCCCCCCGCTGTCGTGCAGACGGGATGATGCGGCTGCAAGTCTTTTTGCCGCCATCAAACCCTCTCTTGTGTCAGACTGGATTAAATAATCACCCACAGCTTCTTCTTCTTCTTCTTCTTTCACTTTGCTGCCGCTGCTGGGGCGTCAAACATTCAAATGATCATTTCCCATAAAGTTCAGTAAAGTAAGGCGGCAGCAGTGACTTGTTCACACCTAAAAAGGGACTTAATATGGCGTAGAACAGCCACTTTTAACAGGAATATCGTCCAAAAACAACAGTGCTATCACCGCGGTGTGCAGTTTGCTTTATTGTGCAATTTATTACAACGTTTCACACACTTTTCTTTCTAATGAAAATGCTCACTATAATTTTTCTCTGTTATTGTATGGCTAAACAATGCGCACAACCAACTGTGCCTAAATAGAGAATCCAAAGATTTAGTGTGCTGTGCTTATTTTATTGAGTAGGACTGCTAAAGACTCCACCGCGGAGTCAGAAAAATGTTATGAGTGCTAGCACTTTGATAAAGAAGGTGAGAAGCGCTATTGAATTCAAGAAAGACCTCATTGCAAAGAACAAAGATGCCGTTCCTTCACCCTGTGTCAACAAAAAATCCTATAGACAAAGCAGAGGAAAACGTTTTATATTCTAATGTAGTGATGCTTGGTAGACATGAGAGGCGTATTATATACAGTATATCACAAAAATATTGTGTTATGTTCTAATTATGGTAGGGATAGCTCACTTAAAGTATATATATATACATATATATATATATTGTGGCAGGCACTAGGACCATGCTCACACTCAGCAGAATGGGTGTGGTTTGGGTGTGAGAGTCAATCACTTCACCATAAAAGTAGGTGACAGTGTCATCACCAGGAAAGATGAGGTCACCTACCTAGGTTCCATTCTAGAGGCTAACCTTTCCTGTGATAAAATGGCAACCAAGGTAATCAAAAAGGTTAACCAACGAACGAGATTTCTCTACAGAATTTCCTCTCTGGTCAACAAAAGCACCTTGAGGATTCTGGCGGGAACTCTCGTTCAACCCTTTTTCGATTACGCATGCACCTCCTGGTACCCTAGCACCTCCAAAACCCTCAAATCTAAACTCCAAACATCTCAGAACAAGCTAGTCAGGTTACTTCTAGACCTCCACCCCAGATCCCACCTCACTCTTACCCACTTCTCTAAAGTGGGCTGGCTCAAGGTGGAGGACAGAGTTAAACAACTTGCACTGAGCCTAGTCTATAAAATCCGCTACACCTCCCTGATACCGAAGTACATGTCAAACTACTTCCTTAACGTAAATGACCGCCATAACCACAACACCAGGGGGTGCTCCACTAACCACGTTAAACCCAGATTCCGAACTAACAAAGGTCTTAACTCATTCTCTTTCTATGCCACATCAATGTGGAATGCGCTCCCAACAGGTATAAAAGAAAGGGCATCTCTATCCTCCTTCAAAACCGCTATAAAAGTTCACCTCCAGGCAGCTACAACCCTAAACTAACACCCTCCCCGGATTGCTAATAATCAAATGTAAACAATCAAATGCAGATACTTTTTCTTATGCCTTCTGATCTCTCTCTCTCGCTCTCTCTCTCTCTCTATGTCCACTACTTGATGTCCATATCCCCACCCCACCCCCCCTCCACACTCCTGATTGTAAATAATGTAAATAATTCAATGTGATTATCTTGTGTGATGACTGTATTATGATGATAGTATATATGATAGTATATATCTGTATCATGAATCAATTTAAGTGGACCCCGACTTAAACAAGTTGAAAAACTTATTCGGGTGTTACCATTTAGTGGTCAATTGTACGGAATATGTACTTCACTGTGCAACCTACTAATAAAAGTCTCAATCAATCAATCAATCAATCAATTTATGTACCTTCTTGGGCACACTATAAAAGTGCATATTGTGTTTTATTGTGATTCTTATGTTGGCAGTCTTACAATAAAGACCTCAAAGAAACAACGCTGTGTTTCTTGCATTTGCCACATTGGTGACCCCGACAATGTTTCACGCAGAAGAGGAAGCGGTGTCTTCATCGGCCATGTCGCCCCAACTCCAGCAACCTGCATCCCCCGCGGGGACAAAGCTTCCGGAGTTCTGGCAGAGCGACCCGGCATCATGGTTCCAGCACATCGAGGCACTGTTCCACCTGCGAGGAATCGCCGGCGACGACTCCCGGTATTACTTGGTCGTAACAGCCCTCGACCAGGCGACCACTCTTCTGCTTCGGAGATTTACTCTAATAGACTTCTTTCCCTGCCCGGTTTGGGCAGGATCTAATGGACAGTATGCTGTCGCTGCTGGGCTCCGAGGAGGGCGGGTTCATTTTCCCGCACCTTTTCTCGCGGCAGCTACCACCTGCGGCCCGTGCGGTGTTGGCTAACTCCGCTTCTCTGGCCTCCGGCGACTACCGGGGCTTGGCTGAAGAAGCTGACCGGGTGCTTCTGGCTTCCAGACGGTTTGCCGTGCAGAGCGTAGAAGCGCCCCCCCCCCCCTGCAGACGATGGAGAACGCGGACCCAGCGGTAGTGGCGGGAGTCGCTACCCGGAAAAAGGCGCGAAGCGAGCCAGTGCTTCTTCCATCAACGTTTTGGCGCCAAAGCTCGACGGTGTGTCCCTCCATGCTCCTTCACGGCCCCGGGAAACTCCAACGCCAGCGTTTAGTAGCAGCTGTGGGCGCCGGCGAAGCAAGTGAGCTGCTCTTCATCGCTGACTCGTCGTCAAGGAGACGTTTCCTGGTGGACTCCGGTTCGCAAGTCAGCCTGTTACCTGCCACGGACGCGGACAGGGCGACAGGTGGCTGCGGGCCGCTGCTGAATGCCGCCAACGGCTCGTCGATCGACACTTTCGGCTCCAGGTTGGTGACTGTGGGCTTTCATGGACGCAAATTCCAGTGGGACTTTATCATCGCCGCCATCACGGTTCCCATTATTGGCGCGGATTTTCTGTGTGCTAATGGACTGCTTGTTGATGTTGCTAACCGCCGATTGATTGATGCTGTGTCTTTTTCAACTTTTACATGTAAGGCGGGGGGACTTGGACCGTTAACACACGCTAATTATTTGGTATCTAGTGACGTTTTTCAGCGTTTGCTGGCGGATTTTCCGTCATTAATCACTCCCGCTTTTTCCACCGCGGACACTAAGCACGGTGTCGAACATTTCATTCCCACGGTGGGCCCGCCAGTTTTTGACGCGGCTAAATCGACCATTGCTAAAGAGGAGTTTGCTACTATGGAGCGTTTAGGCATCGTTAGGCGTTCTAATAGCCCGTGGGCCTCGCCCTTGCACATGGTGCCCAAGTCAGACGGTTCCTGGCGGCCTTGTGGGGATTTTCGCCGCCTTAACAACATCACAACGCACGACCGCTACCCTATTCCGCACATCCAGGACTTTTCGGCGCGCCTGGCTGGCGCCGCCATTTTCTCGAAGGTAGACTTAGTTCGTGGTTACCACCAGGTGCCGGTGCGTGCCGAGGACGTGCCCAAGACCGCAGTAATAACCCCGTTTGGGCTTTTTGAGTTCCTGCGTATGCCTTTTGGCCTGAAGGGGGCAGCACAAACCTTTCAGAGATTAATGGACTCAGTTTTGCGCGGCCTCAATTTTGTGTTTGTTTATCTGGACGACATTTTAGTGGCGAGTCCTTCAGCCGAGGAGCACCAGTCACACCTAACACAGGTGTTCACACGTCTTGACGAGCACGGCCTGATCGTCAATCCTTCTAAATGTCAGTTTGGGCTGTCAGAGATTGATTTTTTAGGTCACCGTATTTCGTCGCTGGGTGCGATCCCTTTGCCTTCAAAAGTGCAAGTGGTGGCAGATTTTCCTCGCCCCTCCACTGTCAAAGCTCTGCAGGAATTTTTGGGCATGATTAATTTTTATAATCGGTTCCTTCCTCGCGCTGCCCACTTCCTGCAGCCTCTTTATGGTGCCCTACGGAACAAAAAGGCAAGCGATTCCCTCGAATGGTCTCCTCAGCGAGTCCAACCTTTTCATAGGGCTATATCCGCGCTCGCAGAGGCTGCTCTCCTCTCCCACCCTGTTTCCGCGGCGCCCGTGGCTTTGACAACGGACGCGTCTGATGTCGCCGCGGGCGCTGTGGCGGAGCAGCGGGTGGCGAATGTATGGCAGCCCCTTGCGTTCTTCAGTCGTAAACTGCGAGATAACGAGCGGAAGTACAGTGTATTTGACCGAGAGTTGTTGGCACTGTATCTTGCAACACGCCATTTTCGTTTTCTGTTGGAAGGTCGGTCCTTCACGGCTTTTGTTGACCACAAACCCCTGACGTTTGCCATGTCAAAGGTCACAGAGCCTTGGTCATCCCGTCAGCAGCGTCACTTGTCGGCCATCTCAGAGTTCACTACGGACATTCAGCATGTGGCCGGTAAGGCCAACCCTGTGGCTGACTGTCTCTCACGCGTACTTGTGTGTCCCGTGCAGCTCGGTTTAGATTTTTCGGGAATGGCCGCTGACCAGCCCGACGACCCCGACATCCGCGCACTCAAAACTGACGATACAGCGCTAGTGCTCGAGGAGGTGGTAGTTCAGGATGGCGGTCCCACCCTCCTCTGCGATGTTTCCACTGGCCGCCCTCGGCCGGTTGTCCCGGTTGACTGGCGCCGCCGGGTTTTTGACGCAATACACTCCCTGTCGCACCCTGGCGTTCGGGCTTCCGTCAAGTTGGTTGGTGCCAAGTTTGTTTGGCCTGGCCTTAGGAAGGATGTTAGGCAGTGGGCAGCCGCATGCGTGGCATGTCAGCGCGCCAACGTCCACCGGCACACAAAGGCGGCCCTCGAACCATTTCCGATTCCGGTCAGGCGGTTTGACCACGTGCATGTAGACTTAGTTGGCCCCCTCCCTCCGTCGCAGGGTTATACACATTTGCTAACGATGGTAGATCGTACCACCAGATGGCCGGAAGCAGTTCCTCTTTCCTCCACTGCCTCGGTAGACGTTGCTCGCGCGTTTCTGTCAGCCTGGGTTGCACGTTTTGGCACGCCGTCTGATATCACCTCGGACAGGGGATCCCAGTTTGTGTCGGAGCTTTGGTCAGCGTTGGCCCAGTCCTTGGGTGTGCAGGTGCACCGTACTACAGCCTACCATCCCCAAGCTAACGGCTTATGTGAACGTTTTCACCGGTCGCTTAAGGCGGCTTTGCGTGCGGCGCTCGTTGATAGCAATTGGATTGACCGTTTACCTTGGGTTATGCTCGGGTTGCGCTCAGCCCCTAAAGAGGATCTTGCAGCGGCCCCCGCTGAATTGGTGTTCGGTCAGCCACTACGCGTTCCGGGGGAATTTTTACCTGAGGGTTGTACCCCGCGACCGTTTCCCTTTTTGTCGAGGGGGTCCTTGGCTCCCGGCCCGATTCACCACTGTTTCCCTAAGTCGTTTGTGCCATCGGAGCTTAAATCTGCCCATTTTGTCTTCGTACGTCACGACGCCCACCGTTCGCCCCTCCAACCGCCTTACGATGGCCCATTTAGGGTGCTGGAACGCGGTCCTAAAAACTTTGTGCTGGATATGAGCAGGCGCAGGGAATGCGTTTCTCTGGACAGACTTAAACCGGCGCATTGTGTTGCAGGTGAAGAGATACTGCCGGGCCAAGTCCCCCGCCGAGGTCGCCCCCCAAAATCTGTTCGGGTTGAATGTCTTTCGCCTCTCCCGGACCCTAATGTTTGTTCTGCTCCACAAGGCACACCCGCTTCGCGGGATGGACATTGTAGCCGTTACGGCAGGCGAGTGAGGCCCCCTGACAGGTTTTCTTTTTCCCCATAACTTGCTGTCTGGGTGTTCGGGGGGGGGGGGCTGTGTGGCGGGCACTAGGACCATGCTCACACTCAGCAGAATGGGTGTGGTTTTATGTACCTTCTTGGGCACACTATAAAAGTGCATATTGTGTTTTATTGTTGGCAGTCTTACAATAAAGACCTCAAAGAAACAACGCTGTGTTTTTTGCATTTGCCACAATATATATATATATATATATATATATATATATATATATATATATATATATATATATATATATATATATATATATATATATATATATATATATATATATATATATATATATATATATATATATATATATATATATATATATATGTATGTATATATATATGTATATATATATATATATATATATATATATATATATATATATATATATATATATATATATATACACACACATATATATATATACACATATACATATATATATATATATATATATATATATATATATATATATATATATATAAGTAATAATCGAAGTAATAATCAAAGTAATAATTGACAGATTAATCGATTATCAAATTAAGTGTTAGTTGCAGCCCTATATATATATATATATATATATATATATATATATATATATATATATATATATATATATATATATATATATATATATATATATATATATATATATCTCGGATAAGCGGAAGAAAATTGATGGATGGATGGATGGATATATATATATATATATATATATATATATATATATATATATATATATATATATATATATATATATATATATATATATATATATATATATATATATATATATATCCATCCATCCATCCATCAATTTTCTTCCGCTTATCCGAGATATATATATATATATATATATATATATATATATATATATATATATATATATATATATATATATATATATATATATATATTAGGGCTGCAACTAACACTTAATTTGATAATCGATTAATCTGTCAATTATTACTTCGATTATTACTTCGATTAATCGATTAATAATCGGATAAAAGAGACAAACTACATTTCTATCCTTTCCAGTATTTTATTTGAAAAAAAACAGCATACTGGCACCATACTTATTTTGATCATTGTTTCTCAGCTGTTTGTACATGTTGCAGTTTATAAATAAAGGTTTATAAAAAAAATTTAAACATTTTTTTTAAAAACAATAACATTTAAAAAAATTGCCTCTGTGCATGCGCATAGCATAGATCCAACCAATCGATGACTAAATTAATCGCCAACTATTTTTATAATTGATTTTAATCGATTTAATCGATAAGTTGTTGCAGCCCTAATATATATATTTATATATATATATATATATATATATATATATATATATATATATATATATATATATATATATATATATATATATATATAGGGGCAGGGGTGTCAAACTGTTTAGCTCTCAGGGGCCGCATGGAGAAAAATCTATTCCCACGTGGGCCAGACTGGTAAAATCATGGCATAATAACTTCAAAGTAAAGACAACTTCAGATTGTTTTCTTTGTTTTATCCTGTTTAAAAAAAAATAGAACGGACACATTCTGAAAATCTGCACATTACAAATAATCCCTCTTGACAAAACATTTGACAATTCTGAGGGGAAGAATTGGTGCGTTTTCAAAAACACCATCAAGAACGTAATGAACTTAGACTTTGTTCCAGTGTGTTTAGAAAACCATGCAACTTTAAGCACTCCCTGTTTAGCATCCTCATGTTGGCAGTTCACCAATTTATGACGAGTTTGGAAAAGCAACCAAGTGTTTACTCAAACATTTATCATCATCCAAATATTACAATATGTAATACAAACAAAACAACTATCAACATGACCCCATAGCCGACATCAAGTTAACATAACTACAAACCCAATCAATGTGAACGTAGTAGATTTAAGCATTAAAGAAAATAGAACAATCGACGCATGTAGAAACAGACATTTTTACAGTGGAGTTCAGGGTGCGCATTGTGCCATCAACTAATTATGAGCGCTGCATGGAAACTCTAAATGCTTCAAAGATGATGGTCATTTTGATTTAAGTCTTTGCATCTGACTGTTTTGTTATTTTATCCGTTGAGTGGATAATTTATAATGAAAGAAGGTATCGTGCGTCGATACCGCGTTAGTCTGCCGCCATCTGCCGCCTGCCAAAACAGAAACAGCTGATTGCTTGCACCTGCGCCAAATGGAGTAGCGGAAGCCAATCCGGAGGGCGCTTAAAGTCAGCTGACACGTCATCTTAAAACGGCATCATGTGTGACGTGGGTTACACTTGAATTGCTATTGTGACATCCGGTGGACACATTTAGAACAGCAGTTTCTTTCATTTATACTTTAGCAAACGTGTCATGCGGGCCGCGTGCCGAGCGCCTTCTTCTTGCTTTGTTGTCATGAAAAACGGACTTCGGTCTGTAGTAAAAAAAAAAAAAAAAGAAATTAAGAAAAAAAACGCCAACTTGGGTCGCCATGCCTATGCCCGACATGTTTGTGGCTATTTTCAAGCCACGCAGAAGCGGATTGAAATATTTTCCCTCCACGTGTCAACTATATGTCATCCATTTTTAATGTGTGTATAGCAGCAACCCTCCAGGGAGCCCCCCCACCCCCAACCAGTTCAGGCTACCCTCATTATAGCATGGCATGCATCTTCAAACGTAAACGACAGGCAAAACTCCCGTGGGTGTTTTTATTTTTTAAATTATTTCTGTAAAGATGTTACAGTGGTGTGTGTGGTCTCTGTCAAAGACTACATTCATGCCCACAGAGCACAATGAGTCAAGTCTCCATGCAACTATTCAGCTTCTATTCTAAAGGGAACGTTAGCAGTTCACCAAAGATTCAACCCTGCCGTGTAACTTTATCTATCTCTGCATAAATGCATTAGAAACATTCATACAAACCCCAAAAGCAGTGAAGTTGTCACGTTGTGTAAATGGTCAATAAAAAGAGAATACAACAAATCCTTGTCAACTTATATTCAATTGAATAGACTGCAAAGACATTTTCCAAAAAAACTATTTAAAATGTGGACTCGTCAGACCACAGAACACTTTTCCACTTAGCATCAGTCCATCTTAGATGAGCTCGGGCCCAGCGAAGCCGGCAACGTTTCTGGGTGTTGTTGATAAATGGCTTTGGCTTTGCATAGTAGCGTTTTAACTTGCACTTACAGATGTAGCGACCAACTGTAGTTACTGACAGTGGTGTTCTGAGCCCATGTGGTGATATCCTTCACACGCATATGTCACTTTTTATTTATTTAACGTTCCAACTTGTAAACGTTGTTATTTTTTTGCAAATATTAGCTCATTTGGAATTTTGGTGCCTGCGACATGTTTCAAAAAAGCTGGCACAAGTGGCAAAAAAGACTGAGGAAGTTGAGGAATGCTCGTCAAAGACTTATTTGGAACATCCCACAGGTGAACAGGCTAATTGAGAACAGGTGGGTGCCATGATTGGGTATAAAAGCAGCTTCCATGAAGTGCTCAAGTCGTTCACAAACAAGGACGGGGGCGAGGGTCACCACTTTGTCCACAAATGCCTGAGCAATTTGTTTAAGAACAACATTTCTCAACCAGCTACTGCAAGGAATTTAGGGATTTCACCATGTACGCTCCGTAATATCATCAAAAGGTTCAGAGAATCTGGAGAAATCCCGGCAAGGCCGATAACCAACTTTGAATGCCCATGACTTTCGATCCCTCAGGCGGTACAGCATCAAAAAGTGACATATGCGTGTAAAGGATATCACCACATGGGCTCAGAAAACCACTGTCAGTAACTACAGTTGGTCGCTACATCTGTAAGTGCAAGTTAAAACTCTACTATGCAAAGCCAAAGCCATTTATCAACAACACCCAGAAACGTTGCCGGCTTCGCTGGGCCCGAGCTTATCTAAGATGGACTGATGCTAAGTGGAAAAGTGTTCTGTGGTCTGACGAGTCCACATTTTAATTAGTTTTTTTGGAAAATGTGAACGTGGTGTCCTCTGTACCAAAGAGGAAAATAACCATCATTAAACATGAAATATCTTGTCTTTGAAGTCTATTCAATTGAATATAAGTTGAAAAGGATTTATTTATTTTATTTATTTATTTACCATTTACACAACGTGACGTCTTCACTGGTTTTAGGTTTTGCATTTTCAAGCCAATGTCTCTGTAAGAAAGAACGTACAGCAGGGGTGTCCAAACTTTTTCCACTGAGGGCCACACACGGAACAATTTAAGCATGTGGGGGCCATTTTGATATTTTTCATTTTCAAACCATAACATAATACTGTATAACAACCATAACAAAATACTGTATATGCATTTTTTTATTTATTTTACCTTTAGGGGTCCCGGGGACCATAAAGGGTCTCAGTCATTAAAATGTTAAAAATAAGTCAGATTATTTTATTTTTTTAAATTATTTAACGCTTACAGTACATCTCTTTATCAACTTCAAGTTGATATAAAGTAATACAAATTAAAAAAAATGTTTGTACGCTCTCTGCGTACTGTACGTGGGCTAATTGTCTTGGCTAAAAAGTCTTTGCACGATGCGCTTCAGCATCCGCTGACCCCTCTCTGTCAGTTTACGTGGCCTACCACTTGGTGGCTTAGTTGCTGTTCTTCCCAAACGTCCATTTTCTCATAATAAAGCCCACAGTTGACTTTGGAACATTTAGGAGCGAGGAAATTTCACCACCGAACAGAACACGAAACCCAGAAGAAGAATAACAAACACAGACGGGTCATGACAGTTTGACGCTGACTCATTTATTAGTCGCTGGTACTTCATTTGCATAAATCACTGCTCCTTCACTTAAAAGAGAGGTTCAAAAGACTCGCCTCGTTCGCGAACGTCACATCCGTAACGTGGTAATGATAAAGTCTGAGTCTTGGTGCCTCTCAAGTGTAAACAAAAAGTCTATGTTGGACTTAATGAGTCATTAGGATGAAACGACTCACTTTGACTTGAGTGATATTAAGCACCCAAAGATTGCGCACCTTTGCCCGAGGGGGTGACGACCTCTCGCTCCTTCTTTTTTTTTTTTTCCCCCCTAACACTCGGATCGACGGTGGAAATGTAAATATGGAACGCCTCACCTTTGCCATCCAAATTAGCGCGGCGCCGGGCGGGCCAAAGGGTGAGCTGGCGAGTCGGTATAATAAATACAAACCCGTATGCACGTCAGGAGGTCCAATTAATTCCTTCATTAAAATACGCGCCTGCATGCCGAATGAGCCGAGCGTTCCGGGGGAGAGCGCCGACGCTTCGCCTCGAAAATATCCAGGAATCTCGAGTTGAAAAAGCCCAAAAAGTGCGGGTGAGAATGGTGTTTATGTAACGCACTGCATGCTAAACGCTGCCCACAGGACTTCCAATCCAATTTGCCCTTTTGTTCTTCAGTCTTCTTTTGACTATGATTATTTCATGTTGCTCTTTTTTCCCCTCTCACAACTAAGACCCCCAATCCCTTCAGATCTCCGGGGGCTTAATCAGCGTCTGTGTCAGACTACTTCCTGGCAGCCATCGGCCAAAGCGGATATTATCCGTCTTTTCCGCCGAACAAATCTGTCAATCCACTTGACGGGAAATGAAAGTTCTTCAAAAGTGTTGGCGAGAGATAGACGCGGCGCGTTGAAAATAGGCCTCCACGGCAACCGTCAAGTACAAGATGGCTGCGATTTATATGCGCAGCTTCAGGTGCAACCTAGCCATCCATTTTCTATACTGTTTGACCTCGACCAAGAGGCTGGATATACCATGAAATTATCTCCAATTAGCGTACCGTTCACATTTAAACCCATATTCCTGGTACCCGGGAATCCATACCGTTGCTCAAAGGTACCATTTTTTGGTATTTGTATGTGTGCTAATAAACATGAATTGTTTTTGATAGCAAAATCACATTTATTTGTTGCAACATTTAAAGAAATATCACATTTCTAAGTCTCGTTTGTAAGTACGGCATCAAGTTGCAACTACGGTTGCAAGTCCAAACCGTTAGATGGCAGTAGTGTATAGTTTAGTTGCGCACTAAAAAAGTGTTAGTACTGTTAACTTAAAGCAGTCTTTTTCTCACAATGAGTCAACTATTTTCTTGTAGAATTGGGGAAAAAAAATCATATTCCTTCTGTTTCTGTAACAAAGCAATATTTTCTCGTAAAATTATTACTTTTTTATTTAAAATTATTACTTTTTAATGCAAAATGGTGACATTTGTCATATAAAATTCTGACTTTTATCACAATATTGACGTTGTTTTTTTTCTTGTAAAATTGTGAAATTGTTTGAGTAAAATTATGACTTTTGTCATAATTTTGCAGAGTAAAATTTGGATTATTATTATAAAATATTGCCAAATTTTAAACGTTTAAAATTTTCCTATAAGATCGTGACCTTTGTCGAGTAAAATTACGACTTTTTTTTATAAAATTGCCAACATTTTAAGCTTTTCTTGTAAAATTGCGACTGTTATTGAGTGAAATTAAACCCATATTCCTGGTACCCAGGAATCGATACCGTTGCTCAAAGGTACCATTTTTTGGTATTTGTATGTGTGCTAATAAACATTAATTGTTTTTGATAGCAAAATCCCATTTATTTGTTGCAACATTTAAAGAAATATCACATTTCTAAGTCTCGTTTGTAAGTACGGCATCAAGTTGCAACTACGGTTGCAAGTCCAAACCGTTAGATGGCAGTAGTGTATAGTTTAGTTGCGCACTAAAAAAGTGTTAGTACTGTTAACTTAAAGCAGTCTTTTTCTCACAATGAGTCAACTATGTTCTTGTAGAATTGGGGGAAAAAAATCATATTCCTTCTGTTTCTGTAACAAAGCAATATTTTCTAGTAAAATTATTACTTTTTTATTCAAAATTATTACTTTTTAATGCAAAATGGTGACATTTGTCATATAAAATTCTGACTTTTATCACAATATTGACAAAAAAAATGTTCTTTTAAAATTGTGAAATTGTTTGAGTAAAATGATGACTTTTGTCATAATTTTGCAGAGTAAAATTTGGATTATTATTATAAAATATTGCCAAATTTTAAACATTTTAAATTTTCCTATAAAATTGTGACTTTTGTCAGGTAAAATTACGACTTTTTTTTATAAAATTGCCAACATTTTAAGCTTTTCTTGTAAAATTGCGACTGTTATTGAGTGAAATTAAACCCATATTCCTGGTACCCGGGAATCTATACCGTTGCTCAAAGGTACCATTTTTTGGTATTTGTATGTGTGCTAATAAACATTAATTGTTTTTGATAGCAAAATCCCATTTATTTGTTGCAACATTTAAAGAAATATCACATTTCTAAGTCTCGTTTGTAAGTACGGCATCAAGTTGCAACTACGGTTGCAAGTCCAAACCGTTAGATGGCAGTAGTGTATAGTTTAGTTGCGCACTAAAAAAGTGTTAGTACTGTTAACTTAAAGCAGTCTTTTTCTCACAATGAGTCGACTATTTTCTTGTAGAATTGGGGGAAAAAATCATATTCCTTCTGTTTCTGTAACAAAGCAATATTTTCTCGTAAAATTGTTACTTTTTTATTTAAAATTATTACTTTTTAATGCAAAATGGTGATATTTGTCATATAAAATTCTGACTTTTATCACAATATTGACAATTTTTTTTTTGTAAAATTGTGAAATTGTTTGAGTAAAATGATGACTTTTGTCATAATTTTGCAGAGTAAAATTTGGATTATTATAATCAAATATTGCCAAATTTTAAACATTTTAAATTTTCCTATAAAATTGTGACTTTTGTCGAGTAAAATTACGACTTTTTTATAAAATTGCCAAAATTTTAAGCTTTTCTTGTAAAATTACGACTGTTATTGAGTGAAATTAAACCCATATTCTTGGTACCCGGGAATTGATACCGTTGCTCAAAAGTACCATTTTTTGGTATTTGTATGTGTGCTAATAAACATTAATTGTTTTTGATAGCAAAATCCCATTTATTTGTTGCAACATTTAAAGAAATATCACATTTCTAAGTCTCGTTTGTAAGTACGGCATCAAGTTGCAACTACGGTTGCAAGTCCAAACCGTTAGATGGCAGTAGTGTATAGTTTAGTTGCGCACTAAAAAAGTGTTAGTACTGTTAACTTAAAGCAGTCTTTTTCTCACAATAAGTCGACTATTTTCTTGTAGAATTGGGGGAAAAAAATCATATTCCTTCTGTTTCTGTAACAAATCAATATTTTCTTGTAAAATTATTACTTTTTTATTTAAAATTATTACTTTTTAATGCAAAATGGTGACATTTGTCATATAAAATTCGGACTTTTATCACAATATTGACATTGTTTTTTTTCTTGTAAAATTGTGAAATTGTTTGAGTAAAATGATGACTTTTGTCATAATTTTGCAGAGTAAAATTTGGATTATTATTATCAAATATTGCCAAATTTTAAACATTTTAAATTTTCCTATAAAATTGTGACTTTTGTCAAGTAAAATTACGACTTTTTTATAAAACTGCCAAAATTTTAAGCTTTTCTTGTAAAATTACGACTGTTATTGAGTTAAATTAAACCCATATTCTTGGTACCCGGGAATTGATACTGTTGCTCAAAGGTACCATTTTTCGGTATTTGTATGTGTGCTAATAAACATGAATTGTTTTTGATAGCAAAATCCCATTTATTTGTTGCAACATTTAAAGAAATATCACATTTCTAAGTCTCGTTTGTAAGTACGGCATCAAGTTGCAACTACGTTTGAAAGTCCAAACCGTTAGATGGCAGTAGTGTATAGTTTAGTTGCGCACTAAAAAAGTGTTAGTACTGTTAACTTAAAGCAGTCTTTTTCTCACAATAAGTCGACTATTTTCTTGTAGAATTGGGGAAAAAAAATCATATTCCTTCTGTTTCTGTAACAAAGCAATATTTTCTTGTAAAATTATTACTTTTTTATTTAAAATTATTACTTTTTAATGCAAAATGGTGACATTTGTCATATAAAATTCTGACTTTTATCACAATATTGACATTGTTTTTTTTCTTGTAAAATTGTGAAATTGTTTGAGTAAAATGATGACTTTTGTCATAATTTTGCAGAGTAAAATTTGGATTATTATTATAAAATATTGCCAAATTTTAAACATTTTAAATTTTCCTATAAAATTGTGACTTTTGTCGAGTAAAATTACGACTTTTTTTTATAAAATTGCCAACATTTTAAGCTTTTCTTGTAAAATTGCGACTGTTATTGAGTGAAATTAAACCCTTATTCCTGGTACCCGGGAATTGATACCGTTGCTCAAAGGTACCATTTTTCAGTATTTGTATGTGTGCTAATAAACATTAATTGTTTTTGATAGCAAAATACCATTTATTTGTTGCAACATTTAAAGAAATATCACATTTCTAAGTCTCGTTTGTAAGTACGGCATCAAGTTGCAACTACGGTTGCAAGTCCAAACCGTTAGATGGCAGTAGTGTATAGTTTAGTTGCGCACTAAAAAAGTGTTAGTACTGTTAACTTAAAGCAGTCTTTTTCTCACAATGAGTCAACTATTTTCTTGTAGAATTGGGGAAACAAATTCATATTCCTTCTGTTTCTGTAACAAAGCAATATTTTCACGTAAAATTATTACTTTTTTATTTAAAATTATTACTTTTTAATGCAAAATGGTGACATTTGTCATATAAAATTCTGACTTTTATCACAATATTGACTTTTTTTTTTTCTTGTAAAATTGTGAAATTTTTTGAGTAAAATGATGACTTTTGTCATATTTTTGCAGAGTAAAATTTGGATTATTATTATAAAATATTGCCAAATTTTAAAAATTTAAAATTTTCCTATGAAATTGTGACTTTTGTCAAGTAAAATTACGACTTTTTTATAAAATTGCCAAAATGTTAAGCTTTTCTTGTAAAATTGCGACTGTTATTGAGTGAAATTAAACCCATATTCCTGGTACCCGGGAATTGATACCGTTGCTCAAAGGTACCATTTTTCGGTATTTGTATGTGTGCTAATAAACATTAATTGTTTTTGATAGCAAAATCCCATTTATTTGTTGCAACATTTAAAGAAATATCACATTTCTAAGTCTTGTTTGTAAGTATGGCATCAAGTTGCAACTACGGTTGCAAGTCCAAACCGTTAGACGGCAGTAGTTTATAGTTCAGTTGCGCACTAAAAAAGTGTTAGTACTGTAAGTATCGTGGTTATTACGCACTAATTATTTGATTGTAACGTGAAGTGAAGTGAGTATGAAGTGAATTATATTTATATAGTGCTTTTTCTCTAGTGACTCAAAGTACTTTCCATAGTTAAAGACAATATCTAAGTTACATTTAAATCAGTGTGGGTGGCACTGGGAGCAGGTGGGTAAAGTGTCTTGCCCAAGGACACAACGGGAGTGACTAGGATGGCGGAAGCGGGGATCGAACCTGCAACCCTCAATTTGCTGGCGCGGCCTCTCTACCAACCGAGTTATACCGCCCCTTTGGGACTGTTATTGAGTGAAATTGAACTCATATTCCTGGTACCCGGGGATCTATGAAGGTACCATTTTTCGGTATCTGTATGTGTGCTAATAAACATTAATTGTGTTTGATAGCAAAATCCCATTTATTTGTCGCAACATTTAAAGAAATAGCTGATTGTTGTCTCATTATCACATTTCTAAGTCTTGTTTGCAAGTATGGCATCAAGTTGCAACTACGGTTGCAAGTCCACAACGTTAGATGGCAGTACTGTGTAGTTTATGGTCCAGTTTTTTGTTGCGCACTAAAAAAGTGCTAGTACTGTAAGTATTGTAGTTATTACGCGCTAACTCTTTGATTGTAACGTGCATCTTGCTTGTAGTTTTCTGTTAACAAAGTAAATATTGTTATGAAGGTGTCTGTTACTACATTATATATATACTTGCAGTGTGTATATTGTACATATTACATATTGTTATGAAGGTGTCTGTTACTACATTATATATATACTTGCAGTGTGTATATTGTACATATTACATATTGTTATGAAGGTGTCTGTTACTACAACAAGAATAACAAAATGGAATATAAAGAATAAAGTACTGCGCTTAATTGTACACTGTATGCAAAGAGGTGGGGAGGGAGGGGAGGGGGTTTGCTTTGATTTGACACCATTTGCATAAACCCTCCCAACTATGCTTTTAATAAGTGATCTTCACCCAGGGAGTTGCCAGTGCATGGCTGATTAGCATATTGCACACAACATGGAGGATTGTGTGTGTGTGTGGGGGGGGAGTAGTACAGGAGCAAATTGGAGGGGAAAAAAGACAATGTGTGTGTGTGTGTGTGTGTGTGTGTTCTTGTATTGCTACCCGTCTTGAGACATGGAGAAGGAAAAGTATCTTCCATATGAGGAGGTGTGAACAAGTGATGACATCAATCAATAACATTGCATCTAATAGACAATGTCTCATTAGCACCCCTGCTGGTCAAAATGAGGGTGGTCCCAAAAAGGAGGGATTTTTTTTTCAAATTGACTGTGTGTCGCTTTTAAAAGTGCTCCCCCCTCTGGTCAACATATGAAATAACAAGTGTGTGTAAGGAATTGAAATGCGCCCCCTTTGGCCAAAATTAATAAAAGCAATACAATAAATGTGTATTTAGAGACATACTTTAATAACTTGGAGTAATAAAGACTAAAAACCAATTACAAACAAAAAATATAAAAAAATAAAATTAACTAAAGGCAGTCTTTTTCTCACAATGTGTCGACTTTTCTCGTAAAATTATGACTTTTTTATGTAAAATTATTACTTTTTAACGCAAAATGGTGACATTTGTCAGAAAAAATTATGACTTTTATCACAATATTGCCATTTTTTTTCTCTTGTAAAATAGTGACATTTTTGGAGCAAAATGCTGACTTTTGTCATAATTTTGCAGGGTAAAATTCCAATTATTATTATAACATTGCCAAAAAATAATAATTTTCTTAGAAAATTGTGACTTTTGTAGGGTAAAATCATGAATCTTTTCATAAAATTGCCAACATGTTAAGCTTTTCTTGTAAAATTGCGACTGTTATTGAGTAAAATTCCAACTTGTATCATAATATTGCACAAATGTTCAGTTTTTCTTGTAAAATTTTGACTTGTGTTGAGTAAAATGACAACTTTTATTATAATGCTGCCAAAATTCAAAGTTTTTCTTGTGAAATTGTGACCTTTTTCTTGTGAAATTCCCACTCATTTTTCGAATTCTGACTTTTATCACATTATTGCCATTTTTTTTTTCTTGAAAAATAGTGACATTTTTGGAGTAAAATGATGACTTTTGTCATAATTTTGCAAAGTAAAATTCCGATTATTATTATAATATTGCCAACATGTTAAAGTTTTCTTATAAAATTGTAACTTTTGTCAAGTAAAATTACGACTCTTTTCATAAAATTGCCCAAATTTTAAGCTTTTCTTGTAAAACTGCGACTGTTATTGAGTAAAATTCCAACTTTTATCACAATATTGCACAAATGTTCAGTTTTTCTTGTAAAATTTTGACTTGCGTTGAGTAAAATGACAACTTTTATTATAATACTGCCAAAATTCAAAGTTTTTCTTGTGAAATTGTGACCTTTTTCTTGTGAAATTCCCACTCATTTTTCGAATTCTGACTTTTATCACATTATTGCCATTTTTTTTTTTCTTGAAAAATAGTGACATTTTTGGAGTAAAATGATGACTTTTGTCATAATTTTGCAAAGTAAAATTCCGATTATTATTATAATATTGCCAACATGTTAAAGGTTTCTTATGAAATTGTGACTTTTGTCGAGTAAAACTACGACTCTTTTCATAAAATTGCCCAAATTTTAAGCTTTTCTTGTAAAACCGTGACTGTTATTGAGTAAAATTACAACTTTTATTGTAACTGCCAAAATTAAAAGTTTTTCTTGTAAAATTGTGACTTTTTTTTGTGAACTTCCCACTCATTTTTCAAATTCTGACTTTTATCACAATATTGCCAAAAAAAAATTATTTTAAAATAGTGACATTTTTGGAGTAAAATGCTGACTTTTGTCATAATTTTGCAGAGTAAAATTCCAATTAGTATTATAATATTGCCAAAATGTTTAAGTTTTCTTATAAAATTGTGACTTTTGTCGAGTAAAATGACGACTCTTTTCATAAAATTACCAACATTTTAAGCTTTTCTTGTAAAATAGCCACTGTTATTGAGTAAAATTCCAACTTTTATCATAATATTGCACAAATGTTCAGTTTTTCTTGTAAAATTTTGACTTGCGTTGAGTAAAATGACAACTTTTATTATAATACTGCCAAAATTCAAAGTTTTTCTTGTGAAATTGTGACCTTTTTCTTGTGAAATTCCCACTCATTTTTCGAATTCTGACTTTTATCACATTATTGCCTTTTTTTTTTCTTGAAAAATAGTGACAATTTTGGAGTAAAATGATGACTTTTGTCATAAATTTGCAAAGTAAAATTCCGATTATTATTATAATATTGCCAACATGTTAAAGTTTTCTTATAAAATTGTAACTTTTGTCGAGTAAAATTACGACTCTTTTCATAAAATTGCCCAAATTTTAAGCTTTTCTTGTAAAACTGCGACTGTTATTGAGTAAAATTACAACTTTTATTATAACTGCCAAAATTCAAAGTTTTTCTTGTAAAATTTTGACTTTTTTTTGTGAAATTCCCACTCATTTTTCAAATTCTGACTTTTATCACAATATTGCCAAAAAAAAAAAAGCATTTTAAAATAGTGAAATTTTTGGAGTAAAATGATGACTTTTGTCATAATTTTGCAGAGTAAAATTCCAATTAGTATTACAATATTGCCAAAATGTTTAAGTTTTCTTATAAAATTGTGACTTTTGTAGAGTAAAATTACGACTCTTTTCATAAAATTACCAACATTTTAAGCTTTTCTTGTAAAACTGCGACTGTTATTGAGTAAAATTCCAACTTTTATCATAATATCGTACAAATGTTCAGTTTTTCTTGTAAAATTTTGACTTGCAGTGAGTAACATTATAACTTTTATTATAACACTGCCGAAATTCAAAGTTTTTCTTGTGAAATTGTGACCTTTTTTTGTGAAATTCCAACTCATTTTTCAAATTCTGACTTATATCACAATACTGCCATTTTTTTGTTCTTCTTGTAAAATAGTGACATTTTTTGGAGTAAAATTATGACTTTTGTCATCATTTTGCCAAGTAAAATTCAGATTATTATTATAATACTGCCAAAATGTTAAAGTGTTCTTATAAAATTGTGACTTTTGTCGAGTAAAATTACTACTCTTTTGATAAAATTGCCAAAATGTATAGCTTTTTCTTGTAAAACTGCGACTGTTATTGAGTAAAATTCCAACTTTTATCACAATATCGCATAAATGTTCAGTTTTTCTTGTAAAATTTTGACATGCGTTGAGTAAAATGATGACTTTTATTATAATACTGCCAAAATTATATGTTTTTCTTGTGAAATTGTGACTTTTTTCTTGCAAAATTACAACTCATTTTTCAAATTCTGACTTTTATCACAATATTGCCAATTTTTTTTCTTCTTGTAAAATAGTGACATTTTTGGAGTAAAATGCTGACTTTTGTCATAATTTTGCAGAGTAAAATTCCGATTATTATTGTAATATTGCCAAAAAAAATGTAATGTTCTTACAAAATTGTGACTTTTGTTGAGTAAACTTACGACTCTTTTCATAAAATTGCCAACATTTTAAGCTTTTCTTGTAAAACTGCGACTATTATTGAGTGAAATTCCAAGTTTTATCACAATATCGCACAAATGTCCAGTTTTTCTTGTAAAATTTTGAAATGCGTTGACTATAATAACGACTTTTATTATAAAACTGCCAAAATTAAAAGTTTTCTTGTGAAATTGTGACCTTTTTTTTGTGAAATTCCAACTTATTTTTCAAATTCTGACTTTTATCACAATATTGCCATTTTTTTTCTCTTGTAAAATAGTGACATTTTTGGAGTAAAATGCTGACTTTTGTCATAATTTGGCAGAGTAAAATTCAGATTATTATTATAATATTGCCAAAATGCTTTAATTGTCTTACAAAATTGTGACTTTTGTCGGGTAAAATGACGACTCTTTTCATAAAATTGCCAACATTTTAAACTTTTCTTGTAAAATAGCCACTGTTATTGAGTGAAATTCCAACTTTTATCACAATGTCGCACAAATGTTCAGTTTTTCTTGTAAAATTTTGACTTGCGTTGAGTAAAACTTGTATTATAATACTGCCAAAAGTTTTTCTTGTGAAATTGTGACCTTTTTCTTGTGAAATTCCAACTCATTTTTCACAACAAGCTATATTTGCATAGTTTGTATATAATATTAATGTTGTAAATACACATCTTTATATATCTAGAAAGGCTGGTTCTTAAGAGGTAGGCATTTTTCTCAGGTCTCAAGAAGGTAAGAAAAACAAGAATGTGTGTGTGTGTGTGTGTGTGTGTGTGTGTGTGTGTGTGTGTGTGTGTGTGTGTGTGTGTGTGTGTGTGTGTGTGTGTGTGTGTGTGTGTGTGTGTGTGTGTGTGTGTGTGTGTGTGTGTGTGTGTGTGTGTGTGTGTGTGTGTGTGTGTGTGGACAGACCTGTTTGTTTTAAATCTATTTAAAAACACAAGTACATGCATTTATGCCTAATTGACTAATGAGTGTATTGTTCCACAGCGCCCCCATGTGGTTTGCCGCTGATGTGAAGGTAAAATGTGGCAGAAAAAGGCAGCAAATGAAGAAGTCCAACAGGCTAAAACTAGTCAGATGTGCCAGAAATACAATCCTACATCGGCTTTGTCAATTATTTTTATTTTTTTGTTTGCAATATTTGACTTAAGCACTAAAATGATCATATGATTGATGCGTGTCATTACGTCTCTGCCCGCTAGAGGGGGCTAAATCACAGCTGATTATCCCCTTTGAGCATAGAAAAACAGTCGTTTCTTTAAAAAAAAAAAAAAGTCACGTGTTTCTACTTTTGCTTTTTTTTTCTTTTTTTTTTGCATGGCAGCACTGCTGAGAAAGGAGTGACTTTGACTAGTACATGAAGGAATTAGTCCAAAGGATAAAGTGCACGGGGGCCTGCGCTCCCGGGCCAGGGAAGCCGGTTAATTTGTCACCAGCTTCATTTGCATGAATGTTCCAGAAGGCAGAAGACGTGCAGTGTGGTGGTGTGGTGGCGGGAAGAAAGGAACTAATTGGCGCGCCTGCCCGTGTGTGCTTGGGGAAGGAAGGGGAATGGCTGCAGAATATTGGCAGGAGCACACGCGGGGTCTTTTCTTTAATTGCCTTCCAGAGGGGGGGGGGACTCATTAGCCGGAAGAGCAGAATTTGATTTCATAATAAAGCACACCTGAAAAATCAGCACCTGAGAGACCCTTTTTTCTGTCTCTCCATCTTGATTGCATATTGTGCTGGAAAACTCAGTGAAGTTACAATGATGGCAATTATGCTTACTGGGATTTGGTCACGTGACTTCCAGGGGGGGGGGGGGAGGGGCTCATTAGCCGGAAGAGCAGAATTTGATTTTATAATAAAGCACACCTGAAAATCAGCACCTAAGAGACCGTTTTTTTTTTATCTTTTTTTTTCAATCTTTTTTTTTTTCATTTTTTTTCATTTTGATTGCATATTGTTATGCTTACTGGGTTTGGTCACGTGACTTCCAAAGGGAGGGGAAAGTCATTAGTCAGAAAAGCAGAATTTAATTTTATAATAAAGCACACCTTAAAAATCAGCACCTTAGAGAACCTTTTTATTTGTTTTATTTTTTTATTCATTTATTTATTTATTTTTTTTATTTTTTTTATTATTTTGATTGCATATTGTTTATGCTTACTTAGAATTTGATTTCATAATAAAGTACACCTGAAAATCAGCACCTAAGAGACCGTTTTTTTTAATCTTTTTTTTTCAATCTTTTTTTTTTTCTTTTTTTTTCATTTTGATTGCATATTGTTATGCTTACTGGGTTTGGTCACGTGACTTCCAAAGGGCGGGGAAAGTCATTAGCCAGAAAAGCAGAATTTAATTTTATAATAAAGCACACCTGAAAAATCAGCACCTTAGAGAACCTTTTTATTTGTTTTATTTTTTAATTTATTTATTTATTTATTTATTTATTTTTATTATTTTGATTGCATATTGTGTATGCTTACTGGGATTTGGTCACGTGACTTCCAAAGGGAGGAGAAAGTCATTAGCCAGAAGAGCAGAATTTGATTTAATAATAAAGCACACCTGAAAAATCAGCATCTAAGAGAAACTTTTTTATTTTATTTTTTTTAATTTAAAAAAAAAATAATTCCATTTTGATTGCATATGGTTATGCTTACTGGGTTTGGTCACGTGACTTCCAAAGGGAGGGGAGGGTCATTAGCCGGAAGAGCAGAATGTGATTTTATAATAAAGCTCACCTGTTAAATCAGCACCTTAGAGAACCTTTTTATTTGTTTTATTTTTTTATTAATTAATTTATTTTTTTATTTTTTTTATTTTTTTCATTTTGATTGTATATTGTGTATGCTTACTGGGATTTGGTCACGTGACTTCCAAAGGGCAGGGAAAGTCATTAGCCAGAAGAGCAGAATTTGATTTCATAATAAAGCACACCTGAAAAATCAGCACCTAAGAGAACCTTTTTATTTTATTTTATTTAAAAAAAAAAAATGTTTATTCCATTTTGATTGCATATTGTTTATGCTTACTGGGATTTGGTCACATGACTTCCAAAGGGCGAGGAAAGTCATTAGCCAGAAAAGCAGAATTAGATTTTATCATAAAGCTCACCTGAAAAATCAGCACCTTAGAGAACCTTTTTCTTAATTGTTTTTATTTTATTTTTATTTTTTTTAAATTTAATTTTATTTTGATTGCATCGTTATGCTTACTGGGATTTGGTCACGTGACTTCCAAAGGGCGGGGAAAGTCATTAGCCCGAAGAGCAGAATTTGATTTCATAATAAAGCACACCTGAAAAATCAGCACCTAAAGAACCTTTTTATTTGATTTGATTTATTTATTTATTTTATTTTTTTCATTTTGGTTGCATATTGTTCATGCTTACTGGGTTTGGTCACGTGACTTCCAAAGGGAGGGGAAAGTCATTAGCCAGAAGAGCAGAATTTAATTTCATAATAAAGCACACCTGAAAAATCAGCACCAAATAGACCCTTTTTTATGTTATTATTTTATTATTTTTTTTATTAAAAAAAAATTTTATTGCATGAAAAATCAGCACCTTAGAGACCCTTTCTATTTATTTTTTTTTTCATTTTTATTGCAAATTGTTATTCTTACTGGGATTTAGTCACATGATTTCCAAAAGGAGGAGAAACTCATTAGCCAGAAGAGCAGAATTTGATTTCATAATAAAGCACACCTGAAAAATCAGCACCTGAGAGACTTTTTTTTTATTTATTTATTTTTTTATTGCATTTTGATTGCATATTGTGCTGGAAAACTGAGTGAAGTTTCAATGATGGCAATTATGCTTACTGGGATTTGGTCACGTGACTTCCGAAGGAGAGCAGAATTTTATTTTATAATAAAGCACACCTGAAAAATCAGCACCGAAGAGGCTTTTTTATTCAATTTCTTATTATGATATATATTTTTGTGCTTTTTTTTTTTTTTTTTTTTTTTTTTTCGTATTTTGTTAGCATATTGTGCTGGAAAACTGTGGGTGAAGTTTCAATGATGGCAATCATGCTTACTGGGATTTGGTCATATTACTTCCAAAGGAGAGCAGAATCTGATTTCATAATAAAGCACACCTGAAAAATCAGCACCTGAGAAACCTTTTTTTTTTTTTTCTCTCCATCTTGATTGCATATTTTGCTGGAAAACTGAGTGAAGTTTCACTAATGGTAATTATGATTACTGGGATTTGGTCACATGACTTCCAAAGGGAGGGAAACTAATTAACCGGAATTTGATTTCATAATAAAGCACACCTGAAAAATCAGCAGCTGAGAGACCTTTTTTTTTTTTTTTTCTCTCTCCATCTTGATTGCATATTTTGCTGAAAAACTGAGTGAAGTTTCACTGATGGCAATTATGCTTACTGGGATTTGGTCACGTGACTTCAGCTGATGAATTATTCTTGATGCAGCAATGCAGATTTTATTGTGAAAATGCTGGTTTGAAGTGTGACATTTTGCCTGAGGAATGTTCTCCATGCATCTACTTTAGGTGCCAGATGCCATCTTTAATTATAGATATATGTACTTTACATTACCTGTGGGTGGTCTTTTATGTAACAAGAAACTCATGAATAATAAAACAATCAATAAAAATGCTATATTTGTATAAATTAAACGTTCTTTATGTTTTTCTTTATTTAAACTACTTTAACCATTTTATCCTCACAATATTTTTTTTTTTTTTTTTTTTTTTTTTTTATCCTCACAATATTAGCAAACTCCTTTTTTTCCCCAGTTAATTTATTTTGAAAACAACAAAAACATAAATAGACAAATCTGACAAAATAGCACCGCCAATACAATTTTGTCTTAAAAAACAACAACAATAAAATTAAAACAAAATGTAAAAAAACAAAACATATTTAGTGTCTAATTAGGAGCAGAAAATAATCTAATTTAATACAATACATAATACGGGTGCTCAGAAAAAACGAATCCTGATTTCTATTTATTCTCATTCTAAATACCTTCATCATTTCCCCCCCAAAAATCCATTATTGATTTTTTATTTATTTTTTATTTTTTATGAATCAATTTAAAAAAAGACGTTTTCAGGCCAGATCTGCATGTGAACGTCAAAACGTCAGCAGAGAAGAGGAGCTTTTGTAGCCTGAAGTTTATAATCATTTTTAGACCAAATAACATATTCCAAGAACAACTTCTGAATCGATGAATCGGGACCAAACGTGATCGTGAGTTATCGTAAGATTCCCATCATAGTGACCTGATTTAGCAACATACATACAGTATCATCTCTCCTGTACACTCACAGTATGAAACTCACTTAGACTCAGACAAAGTTGTCTGGTGGCGGCGGCGAGTAGAGCGCCGCTGCAGCCGGCGAGGCGGGCGACCAAGGAACGGCCACTTTCTTGGCCGTCGGGAAGGCGGACGCAAGTGGCGCCAGAACCACAGCAACCTAAAAGTTCCACGTCTCTGTCCTGGGCGTCGCTGCTGTTGGCTCAAAAAGCGTCCATGCACGGGCAACAGAGGGCGGCGCTTGCGGCCGGCCAACCGGAGGTCGCGGGGGCGACGATGCTGGAGACGAGGAGGATGGCGGCGCAGTGGAAAGGTCCGCCAGAGACGAGGAGGACGATGTAATCGGAGTCAGAGACGAGGAGGACAATGTCATCGGAGCCAGAGAGGAGGAGGACGATGACGTGGGAGTCAAAGACGAGGAGGACGATGATGTCGGAGTCAAAGACGAGGAGGACGATGACGGTGGAGTCAGAGACGAGGAGGACGATGACGTCAGAGTCAAAGACGAGGAGGACGATGACGTCGGAGTCAAAGACGAGGAGGACGATGACGTCGGAGTCAGAGACGAGGAGGAATGATGTCGTCGGAGTCAGAGACGAGGAGGACGATGACGTAGGAGTCAGAGACGAGGAGGACGATGACGTCGGAGTCAGAGACGAGGTGGACGATGTCGTCGGAGTCAGAGACGAGGAGGACGATGACGTCGGAGTCAAAGACGAGGAGGACGATGTCGTCGGAGTCACAGACGAGGAGGACGATGTCGTCGGAGTCAGAGACGAGGAGGACGATGACGTCGGAGTCAGAGACGAGGAGGGCGATGACGTCGGAGTCAAAGACGAGGAGGACGATGACGTCGGAGTCAGAGACGAGGTGGACGATGTCGTCGGAGTCAGAGACGAGGAGGACGATGACGTCGGAGTCAGAGACGAGGAGGACGATGACGTCAGAGGCATAGACGAGGAGGACGATGACGTCGGAGTCAGAGACGAGGAGGACGATGACGTCAGAGGCATAGACGAGGAGGACGATGTCGTCGGAGTCAGAGACGAGGAGGACGATGACGTCGGAGTCAGAGACGAGGTGGACGATGTTGTCGGAGTCAGAGACGAGGAGGACGATGACGTCGGAGTCAAAGACGAGGAGGACGATGTCGTCGGAGTCACAGACGAGGAGGACGATGTCGTCGGAGTCAGAGACGAGGAGGACGATGACGTCGGAGTCAGAGACGAGGAGGGCGATGACGTCGGAGTCAAAGACGAGGAGGACGATGACGTCGGAGTCAGAGACGAGGTGGACGATGTCGTCGGAGTCAGAGACGAGGAGGACGATGACGTCGGAGTCAGAGACGAGGAGGACGATGACGTCAGAGGCATAGACGAGGAGGACGATGTCGTCGGAGTCAGAGACGAGGTGGACGATGTCGTCGGAGTCAGAGACGAGGAGGACGATGACGTCAGAGTCAGAGACGAGGAGGGCGATGACGTCGGAGTCAAAGACGAGGAGGACGATGTCGTTGGAGTCAGAGACGAAAAGGACGATGTCGTCGGAGTCAGAGACGAGGAGGACGATGACGCCGGAGTCAGAGACGAGGAGGACGATGACGTCGGAGTCAGAGACGAGGAGGACGATGTCGTCGGAGTCAGAGACGAGGAGGACGATGACGTCGGAGTCAGAGACGAGGAGGGCCATGACGTAGGAGTCAAAGACGAGGAGGACGATGTCGTCGGAGTCAGAGACGAAGAGGACGATGACGTCGGAGCCGGAGACGAGAGGACTATGTCGTCAGAGCCAGAGACGAGGAGGACGATGTCGTCGGAGTCGGAGACGAGGAGGACGATGTCGTCGGAGTCGGAGACGAGGAGGACGATGTCGTCGGAGTCAGAGACGAGGAGGACGATGACGTCGGAGTCAAAGACGAGGAGGACGATGTCGTCGGAGTCACAGACGAGGAGGACGATGTCGTCGGAGTCAGAGACGAGGAGGACGATGACGTCGGAGTCAGAGACGAGGAGGGCGATGACGTCGGAGTCAAAGACGAGGAGGACGATGTCGTCGGAGTCACAGACGAGGAGGACGATGTCGTCGGAGTCAGAGACGAGGTGGACGATGTCGTCGGAGTCAGAGACGAGGAGGACGATGACGTCGGAGTCAGAGACGAGGTGGACGATGTCGTCGGAGTCAGAGACGAGGAGGAGGATGACGTCGGAGTCAGAGACGAGGAGGGCGATGACGTCGGAGTCAAACACGAGGAGGACGATGTCGTCGGAGTCAGAGACGAGGAGGACGATGACGTCGGAGTCAGAGACGAGGAGGACGATGACGTCGGAGTCAGAGACGAGGAGGGCGATGACGTCGAAGTCAAAGACGAGGAGGACGATGACGTCGGAGTCAGAGACGAGGTGGACGATGTCGTCGGAGTCAGAGACGAGGAGGACGATGACGTCGGAGTCAGAGACGAGGTGGACGACGTCGTCGGAGTCAGAGACGAGGAGGAGGATGACGTCAGAGGCATAGACGAGGAGGACGATGACGTCGGAGTCAGAGACGAGGAGGACGATGACGTCAGAGGCATAGACGAGGAGGACGATGACGTCGGAGGCATAGACGAGGAGGACGATGACGTCGGAGTCAGAGACGAGGAGGACGATGACGTCAGAGGCATAGACGAGGAGGACGATGTCGTCGGAGTCAGAGACGAGGAGGACGATGACGTCGGAGTCAGAGACGAGGTGGACGATGTCGTCGGAGTCAGAGACGAGGAGGACGATGACGTCGGAGTCAAAGACGAGGAGGACGATGTCGTCGGAGTCACAGACGAGGAGGACGATGTCGTCGGAGTCAGAGACGAGGAGGACGATGACGTCGGAGTCAGAGACGAGGAGGGCGATGACGTCGGAGTCAAAGACGAGGAGGACGATGACGTCGGAGTCAGAGACGAGGTGGACAATGTCGTCGGAGTCAGAGACGAGGAGGACGATGACGTCGGAGTCAGAGACGAGGAGGACGATGACGTCAGAGGCATAGACGAGGAGGACGATGTCGTCGGAGTCAGAGACGAGGTGGACGATGTCGTCGGAGTCAGAGACGAGGAGGACGATGACGTCAGAGTCAGAGACGAGGAGGGCGATGACGTCGGAGTCAAAGACGAGGAGGACGATGTCGTTGGAGTCAGAGACGAAAAGGACGATGTCGTCGGAGTCAGAGACGAGGAGGACGATGACGCCGGAGTCAGAGACGAGGAGGACGATGACGTCGGAGTCAGAGACGAGGAGGACGATGTCGTCGGAGTCAGAGACGAGGAGGACGATGACGTCGGAGTCAGAGACGAGGAGGGCGATGACGTAGGAGTCAAAGACGAGGAGGACGATGTCGTCGGAGTCAGAGACGAAGAGGACGATGACGTCGGAGCCGGAGACGAGAGGACTATGTCGTCAGAGCCAGAGACGAGGAGGACGATGTCGTCGGAGTCGGAGACGAGGAGGACGATGTCGTCGGAGTCGGAGACGAGGAGGACGATGTCGTCGGAGTCAGAGACGAGGAGGACGATGACGTCGGAGTCAAAGACGAGGAGGACGATGTCGTCGGAGTCACAGACGAGGAGGACGATGTCGTCGGAGTCAGAGACGAGGAGGACGATGACGTCGGAGTCAGAGACGAGGAGGGCGATGACGTCGGAGTCAGAGACGAGGTGGACGATGTCGTCGGAGTCAGAGACGAGGAGGACGATGTCGTCGGAGTCAGAGACGAGGTGGACGATGTCGTCGGAGTCAGAGACGAGGAGGACGATGACGTCGGAGTCAGAGACGAGGTGGACGATGTCGTCGGAGTCAGAGACGAGGAGGAGGATGACGTCGGAGTCAGAGACGAGGAGGGCGATGACGTCGGAGTCAAACACGAGGAGGACGATGTCGTCGGAGTCAGAGACGAGGAGGACGATGACGTCGGAGTCAGAGACGAGGAGGACGATGACGTCGGAGTCAGAGACGAGGAGGACGATGACGTCGGAGTCAGAGACGAGGAGTCAGAGACGAGGAGGAGGATGACGTCGGAGTCAGAGACGAGGAGGGCGATGACGTCGGAGTCAAACACGAGGTGGACGATGTCGTCGGAGTCAGAGACGAGGAGGACGATGACGTCGGAGTCAGAGACGAGGAGTCAGAGACGAGGAGGAGGATGACGTCGGAGTCAGAGACGAGGAGGGCGATGACGTCGGAGTCAAACACGAGGTGGACGATGTCGTCGGAGTCAGAGACGAGGAGGACGATGACGTCGGAGTCAGAGACGAGGTGGACGATGTCGTCGGAGTCAGAGACGAGGAGGAGGATGACGTCGGAGTCAGAGACGAGGTGGACGATGACGTCGGAGTCAGAGACGAGGAGTCAGAGACGAGGAGGAGGATGACGTCGGAGTCAGAGACGAGGAGGGCGATGACGTCGGAGTCAAACACGAGGAGGACGATGTCGTCGGAGTCAGAGACGAGGAGGACGATGACGTCGGAGTCAGAGACGAGGAGTCAGAGACGAGGAGGAGGATGACGTCGGAGTCAGAGACGAGGAGGGCGATGACGTCGGAGTCAAACACGAGGTGGACGATGTCGTCGGAGTCAGAGACGAGGAGGACGATGACGTCGGAGTCAGAGACGAGGTGGACGATGTCGTCGGAGTCAGAGACGAGGAGGAGGATGACGTCGGAGTCAGAGACGAGGTGGACGATGACGTCGGAGTCAGAGACGAGGAGGACGATGTCGTCGGAGTCAAAGACGAGGAGGACGATGACGTCGGAGTCAGAGACGAGGAGGACGATGACGTCGGAGTCAGAGGCGAGGAGGAATGATGTCGTCGGAGTCAGAGACGAGGAGGACGATGACGTCGGCGTCAGAGACGAGGAGGACAATGACGTCGGAGTCAGAGACGAGGTGGACGATGTCGTCGGAGTCAGAGACGAGGAGGACGATGACGTCGGAGTCAAAGACGAGGAGGACGATGTCGTCGGAGTCACAGACGAGGAGGACGATGTCGTCGGAGTCAGAGACGAGGAGGACGATGACGTCGGAGTCAGAGACGAGGAGGGCGATGACGTCGGAGTCAAAGACGAGGAGGACGATGACGTCGGAGTCAGAGACGAGGTGGACGATGTCGTCGGAGTCAGAGACGAGGAGGACGATGACGTCGGAGTCAGAGACGAGGAGGACGATGACGTCAGAGGCATAGACGAGGAGGACGATGACGTCGGAGTCAGAGACGAGGAGGACGATGACGTCAGAGGCATAGACGAGGAGGACGATGTCGTCGGAGTCAGAGACGAGGAGGACGATGACGTCGGAGTCAGAGACGAGGTGGACGATGTTGTCGGAGTCAGAGACGAGGAGGACGATGACGTCGGAGTCAAAGACGAGGAGGACGATGTCGTCGGAGTCACAGACGAGGAGGACGATGTCGTCGGAGTCAGAGACGAGGAGGACGATGACGTCGGAGTCAGAGACGAGGAGGGCGATGACGTCGGAGTCAAAGACGAGGAGGACGATGACGTCGGAGTCAGAGACGAGGTGGACGATGTCGTCGGAGTCAGAGACGAGGAGGACGATGACGTCGGAGTCAGAGACGAGGAGGACGATGACGTCAGAGGCATAGACGAGGAGGACGATGTCGTCGGAGTCAGAGACGAGGTGGACGATGTCGTCGGAGTCAGAGACGAGGAGGACGATGACGTCAGAGTCAGAGACGAGGAGGGCGATGACGTCGGAGTCAAAGACGAGGAGGACGATGTCGTTGGAGTCAGAGACGAAAAGGACGATGTCGTCGGAGTCAGAGACGAGGAGGACGATGACGCCGGAGTCAGAGACGAGGAGGACGATGACGTCGGAGTCAGAGACGAGGAGGACGATGTCGTCGGAGTCAGAGACGAGGAGGACGATGACGTCGGAGTCAGAGACGAGGAGGGCCATGACGTAGGAGTCAAAGACGAGGAGGACGATGTCGTCGGAGTCAGAGACGAAGAGGACGATGACGTCGGAGCCGGAGACGAGAGGACTATGTCGTCAGAGCCAGAGACGAGGAGGACGATGTCGTCGGAGTCGGAGACGAGGAGGACGATGTCGTCGGAGTCGGAGACGAGGAGGACGATGTCGTCGGAGTCAGAGACGAGGAGGACGATGACGTCGGAGTCAAAGACGAGGAGGACGATGTCGTCGGAGTCACAGACGAGGAGGACGATGTCGTCGGAGTCAGAGACGAGGAGGACGATGACGTCGGAGTCAGAGACGAGGAGGGCGATGACGTCGGAGTCAAAGACGAGGAGGACGATGTCGTCGGAGTCACAGACGAGGAGGACGATGTCGTCGGAGTCAGAGACGAGGTGGACGATGTCGTCGGAGTCAGAGACGAGGAGGACGATGACGTCGGAGTCAGAGACGAGGTGGACGATGTCGTCGGAGTCAGAGACGAGGAGGAGGATGACGTCGGAGTCAGAGACGAGGAGGGCGATGACGTCGGAGTCAAACACGAGGAGGACGATGTCGTCGGAGTCAGAGACGAGGAGGACGATGACGTCGGAGTCAGAGACGAGGAGGACGATGACGTCGGAGTCAGAGACGAGGAGGGCGATGACGTCGAAGTCAAAGACGAGGAGGACGATGACGTCGGAGTCAGAGACGAGGTGGACGATGTCGTCGGAGTCAGAGACGAGGAGGACGATGACGTTGGAGTCAGAGACGAGGTGGACGACGTCGTCGGAGTCAGAGACGAGGAGGAGGATGACGTCAGAGGCATAGACGAGGAGGACGATGACGTCGGAGTCAGAGACGAGGAGGACGATGACGTCAGAGGCATAGACGAGGAGGACGATGACGTCGGAGGCATAGACGAGGAGGACGATGACGTCGGAGTCAGAGACGAGGAGGACGATGACGTCAGAGGCATAGACGAGGAGGACGATGTCGTCGGAGTCAGAGACGAGGAGGACGATGACGTCGGAGTCAGAGACGAGGTGGACGATGTCGTCGGAGTCAGAGACGAGGAGGACGATGACGTCGGAGTCAAAGACGAGGAGGACGATGTCGTCGGAGTCACAGACGAGGAGGACGATGTCGTCGGAGTCAGAGACGAGGAGGACGATGACGTCGGAGTCAGAGACGAGGAGGGCGATGACGTCGGAGTCAAAGACGAGGAGGACGATGACGTCGGAGTCAGAGACGAGGTGGACAATGTCGTCGGAGTCAGAGACGAGGAGGACGATGACGTCGGAGTCAGAGACGAGGAGGACGATGACGTCAGAGGCATAGACGAGGAGGACGATGTCGTCGGAGTCAGAGACGAGGAGGACGATGACGTCGGAGTCAGAGACGAGGAGGACGATGTCGTCGGAGTCAGAGACGAGGAGGACGATGACGTCGGAGTCAGAGACGAGGAGGGCGATGACGTAGGAGTCAAAGACGAGGAGGACGATGTCGTCGGAGTCAGAGACGAAGAGGACGATGACGTCGGAGCCGGAGACGAGAGGACTATGTCGTCAGAGCCAGAGACGAGGAGGACGATGTCGTCGGAGTCGGAGACGAGGAGGACGATGTCGTCGGAGTCGGAGACGAGGAGGACGATGTCGTCGGAGTCAGAGACGAGGAGGACGATGACGTCGGAGTCAAAGACGAGGAGGACGATGTCGTCGGAGTCACAGACGAGGAGGACGATGTCGTCGGAGTCAGAGACGAGGAGGACGATGACGTCGGAGTCAGAGACGAGGAGGGCGATGACGTCGGAGTCAAAGACGAGGAGGACGATGTCGTCGGAGTCACAGACGAGGAGGACGATGTCGTCGGAGTCAGAGACGAGGTGGACGATGTCGTCGGAGTCAGAGACGAGGAGGACGATGACGTCGGAGTCAGAGACGAGGTGGACGATGTCGTCGGAGTCAGAGACGAGGAGGAGGATGACGTCGGAGTCAGAGACGAGGAGGGCGATGACGTCGGAGTCAAACACGAGGAGGACGATGTCGTCGGAGTCAGAGACGAGGAGGACGATGACGTCGGAGTCAGAGACGAGGAGGACGATGACGTCGGAGTCAGAGACGAGGAGGGCGATGACGTCGGAGTCAAAGACGAGGAGGACGATGACGTCGGAGTCAGAGACGAGGTGGACAATGTCGTCGGAGTCAGAGACGAGGAGGACGATGACGTCGGAGTCAGAGACGAGGAGGACGATGACGTCAGAGGCATAGACGAGGAGGACGATGTCGTCGGAGTCAGAGACGAGGAGGACGATGACGTCGGAGTCAGAGACGAGGAGGACGATGTCGTCGGAGTCAGAGACGAGGAGGACGATGACGTCGGAGTCAGAGACGAGGAGGGCGATGACGTAGGAGTCAAAGACGAGGAGGACGATGTCGTCGGAGTCAGAGACGAAGAGGACGATGACGTCGGAGCCGGAGACGAGAGGACTATGTCGTCAGAGCCAGAGACGAGGAGGACGATGTCGTCGGAGTCGGAGACGAGGAGGACGATGTCGTCGGAGTCGGAGACGAGGAGGACGATGTCGTCGGAGTCAGAGACGAGGAGGACGATGACGTCGGAGTCAAAGACGAGGAGGACGATGTCGTCGGAGTCACAGACGAGGAGGACGATGTCGTCGGAGTCAGAGACGAGGAGGACGATGACGTCGGAGTCAGAGACGAGGAGGGCGATGACGTCGGAGTCAAAGACGAGGAGGACGATGTCGTCGGAGTCACAGACGAGGAGGACGATGTCGTCGGAGTCAGAGACGAGGAGGAGGATGTCGTCGGAGTCAGAGACGAGGAGGACGATGACGTCGGAGTCAGAGACGAGGTGGACGATGTCGTCGGAGTCAGAGACGAGGAGGAGGATGACGTCGGAGTCAGAGACGAGGAGGGCGATGACGTCGGAGTCAAACACGAGGAGGACGATGTCGTCGGAGTCAGAGACGAGGAGGACGATGACGTCGGAGTCAGAGACGAGGAGGACGATGACGTCGGAGTCAGAGACGAGGAGGGCGATGACGTCGAAGTCAAAGACGAGGAGGACGATGACGTCGGAGTCAGAGACGAGGTGGACGATGTCGTCGGAGTCAGAGACGAGGAGGACGATGACGTCGGAGTCAGAGACGAGGTGGACGACGTCGTCGGAGTCAGAGACGAGGAGGAGGATGACGTCGGAGTCAGAGACGAGGAGGGCGATGACGTCGGAGTCAAAGACGAGGAGGACGATGTCGTCGGAGTCAGAGACGAGGAGGACGATGACGTCGGAGCCGGAGACGAGGAGGACTATGTCATCAGAGCCAGAGACGAGGAGGACGATGTCGTCGGAGTCAGAGAAGAGGAGGACGATGTCGTCGGAGTCAGAGACGAAGAGGACGATGACGTCGGAGCCGGAGACGAGAGGACTATGTCGTCAGAGCCAGAGACGAGGAGGACGATGTCGTCGGAGTCGGAGACGAGGAGGACGATGTCGTCGGAGTCAGAGAGGAGGATGATGACGTCGGAGTCAAAGACGAGGAGGACGATGTCGTCGGAGTCACAGACGAGGAGGACGATGTCGTCGGAGTCAGAGACGAGGAGGACGATGACGTCGGAGTCAGAGACGAGGAGGGCGATGACGTCGAAGTCAAAGACGAGGAGGACGATGACGTCGGAGTCAGAGACGAGGTGGACGATGTCGTCGGAGTCAGAGACGAGGAGGACGATGACGTCGGAGTCAGAGACGAGGTGGACGACGTCGTCGGAGTCAGAGACGAGGAGGACGATGTCGTCGGAGTCAAAGACGAGGAGGACGATGACGTCGGAGTCAGAGACGAGGAGGACGATGTCGTCGGAGTCAGAGACGAGGAGGACGATGTCGTCGGAGTCAAAGACGAGGAGGACGATGACGTCGGAGTCAGAGACGAGGAGGACGATGACGTCGGAGTCAGAGGCGAGGAGGAATGATGTCGTCGGAGTCAGAGACGAGGAGGACGATGACGTCGGCGTCAGAGACGAGGAGGACAATGACGTCGGAGTCAGAGACGAGGTGGACGATGTCGTCGGAGTCAGAGACGAGGAGGACGATGACGTCGGAGTCAAAGACGAGGAGGACGATGTCGTCGGAGTCAAAGACGAGGAGGACGATGACGTCGGAGTCAGAGACGAGGAGGACGATGACGTCGGAGTCAAAGACGAGGAGGACGATGACGTCGGAGTCAGAGACGAGGAGGAATGATGTCGTCGGAGTCAGAGACAAGGAGGACGATGACGTCGGAGTCAGAGACGAGGAGGACGATGTCGTCGGAGTCAGAGACGAGGAGGACGATGACGTCGGAGTCAGGGACGAGGAGGTCGATGACGTCGGAGTCAGAGACGAGGTGGACGATGTCGTCGGAGTCAGAGATGAGGAGGAGGATGACGTCGGAGTCAGAGACGAGGAGGACGATGACGTCGGAGTCAAAGACGAGGAGGACGATGTCGTCGGAGTCGGAGACGAGGAGGACGATGACGTCGGAGCCGGAGACGAGGAGGACTATGTCGTCAGAGCCAGAGACGAGGAGGACGATGTCGTCGGAGTCAAAGACGAGGAGGACGATGACGTCGGAGTCAGAGACGAGGAGGACGATGACGTCGGAGTCAGAGACGAGGAGGAATGATGTCGTCGGAGTCAGAGACGAGGAGGACGATGACGTCGGAGTCAGAGACGAGGAGGACGATGACGTCGGAGTCAGAGACGAGGTGGACGATGTCGTCGGAGTCAGAGACGAGGAGGACGATGTCGTCCGAGCCAGAGATGAAGCAGCAGGCTGAGGAGCTGGCCAAGGTGCTGAAGCAAACGCTGGCCGAAATGCTAAAGCTGGCACTGGCCGTGGTGCTGAAACAGGCGCAGGTCGTGGTGCTGGCACGGTGAACGGTCTGGGGGCTGGTACGGGGACCAGTCTGGGTGCTGTTACGGGGACCAGTCTGGGTGATGGTGCTTGTTCGGGGACCATTCTTGGAGCGGGTGCTGGTTCGGGGACCAGTCTTGGAGCGGGTGCTGGTTCGGAGACCAGTCTTGGAGTGGATGCTGGTTCGGGGACCAGTCTTGGAGCGGGTGCTGGTTCGGGGACCATTCTTGGAGCGGATGCTGGTTTGAGGACCAGACTTGGAGCGGGTGCTGGTTCGGAGACCAGTCTTGGAGCGGATGCTGGTTCGGGGACCAGTCTTGGAGCGGGTGCTGGTTCGGTGACCAGTCTTGGAGCGGGTGCTGGTTCGGCGACCAGCTTTGGAGCGGGTGCTGGTTCGGGGACCAGCCTTGGAGCAGGTGCTGGTTTGGAAACCAGTCTTGGAGCTGGTGCTGGTTTGGGCACCAGTCTTGGAGCAGGTGCTGGTTCGGGGACCAGTCTTGGAGCGGGTGCTGGTGCGGGGACCAGCCTTGGAGTGGGTCCTGGTGGTCTGGCTGAAGGTTGCAGTTTGGCCTGTCGAAGAACAGGTGGTGGTGGTCTGGCTGGAGGTTGCGGCTTAGTATGACGAAGGACAGGTGGTGGTGGTCTGGCTGGAGGTTGCGGCTTAGTATGCCGAAGGACAGGTGGTGGTGGTGGTCGAGCAGAAGGTTGCGGCTTGGTATGCCGAAGGATAGGTGGTGGTGGTCGAGCAACCGCCTCTCACAGGAACTGCTGGTGTCGTTCTACCGGTACTCGATTGAGAGCATCCTGACCTACTGCATCTGTGTGTGGTTATATATAGACACATATCTTCTTTCTTATCTTTTTTACTATTTATATTACTGAATTATTGTGTATGCACCTTAGGGGATCTGCTCCAATTTTGTTGTTCTTTGAACCTGTTCACTGTAATAATGACAATAAAACTCTATTCTATTCTATTCTACTATACAAACTGTTTGGTTTACAAACCATGTTGAAGAAACAATAAGGTTCCCACATTGAGGTTTCACTGTATTATTAATATTATAATTCTTTAGCAAAGCAAAACTCACTTCATAATAAATATCCATGTTCCGATGTTTAATTAATCCTTAACGTTGTCTTCCCTGTTGATGTTTAAACGACATGATATTAAACTTGTCTTTTTCAATGTGTCTTCAGTTAGCTCAGCAAGAGATATGTTGTAATACTCTCCTACAGTATCTTTCCCAGAGATATGTTTTAATACTCTCCTACAGTATCTTTCCCAGAGATATGTTTTAATACTCTCCTACAGTATCTTTCCCAGAGATATGTTTTAATACTCTCCTACAGTATCTTTCCCGGAGATATGTTTTAATACTCTCCTGCAGTATCTTTCCCGGAGATATGTTTTAATACTCTCTTACAGTATCTTTCCCGGAGATATGTTTTAATACTCTCCTGCAGTATCTTTCCCGGAGATATGTTTTAATACTCTCCTACAGTATCTTTCCCGGAGATATGTTTTAATACTCTCCTACAGTATCTTTCCCGGAGATATGTTTTAATACTCTCCTACAGTATCTTTCCCGGAGATATGTTTTAATACTCTCCTACAGTATCTTTCCCGGAGATATGTTTTAATACTCTCCTACAGTATCTTTCCCGGAGATATGTTTTAATACTCTCCTACAGTATCTTTCCCACACTGAGCCTATCTTTGAAATTGCTTATGTAAAGTACATCATTATCACCACCTTCATTTTCTTTTCTTCAGCCAGCGAGTCTCCAGTGTGTCCGTGCTGGAGACAATAGCACATCTGTCTTTACTCTGCGCATGACATCATCCCCACACACACACACACGCACAGACACACACACACACACACACACGGAGCGGTCCACCTCCAGAGCCTGACAGTAAATAAATCCCGATGAAGAGGAGAGGCGTGTGACAGGATGAAGCCTGCAGCAGACACGCTGAAGGTCAATGGAGTGAGAAGACGTTTGGACCGCAGGCAAACGGGACCAATTAGGCCCATCTTTTTTAAGTCGCGGTCTCGTAAATCACGCTAACAAGAGCACACAGCTCCATCGCCAAGGATACAGATAAGGTGTCACTCGGTTGTCAAGGAAACCGATCAGCGACCTCAACTGAGTCATCAACAAGGCAAAATCTGCTCTATTGTCGCATTTGACGAGCTTTAAATACCCACAATGCATTATGTCTTGCATGGACATACTTATATATAATGTATACACACTGTATACATACTGTATACATACTTATATATACTGTATACATACTGTGTACATACTTATACATACTGTATACATACTGTATACATACTTACACATACTTATACATACTGTATACAGTAGTTTGCAGTATAGTATCCACTATGCAGTAGTAGACATATTTGGTTATTTTAGTCCTGAATAACAACATTGTGGTGTTTTTCTCAGCCGAATTGACTAAAACAAGCAAAAAATTTAATAAATCACATTAAATCATTACATTATATGTATTTATATATATATATATATATATATATATATATATATATATATATATATATATATATATATATATATATATAAATATATATATATATATACCGGTACTAGTAAAGTACCACGGTACTATACCGTCTGACTTAGACTTAGATTGGTCATATCTAGTCTTAGACTTAGATTGGTCAGACCTAGTATTGTACTTAGATTAGTCAGATTTAGGCTTAGACTTAGATTGGTCAGATCTAGTCTTAGACGTAGATTAGTCACATCTAGTCTTAGCCTTATATTGGTCTGATCTAGTGTTAGACTTAGATTGGTCAGATCAAGTGTTAGACTTGGATTGGTCAGACCTAGTCTTAGACTTAGATTAGTCATATCTAGTCTTAGACATAGATTGGTCTGATCTAGTCTTAGACTTAGATTGGTCAGACCTAGTCTTAGACTTAGATCGGTCAGACCTAGTCTTAGACTTAGATTTGTCAGATCTAGTCTTAGACTTAGATTGGTCAGATCTAGTCTTAGACTTGGATTGGTCAGATCTACTCTTGGACTTAGATTGGTCAGACCTAGTCTTAGACTTAGTTTTGTCAGATCTAGTCTTAGACTTAGATTGGTCAGACCTAGTCTTAGACTTAGATCGGTCAGACCTAGTCTTAGACTTAGATTTGTCAGATCTAGTCTTAGACTTAGATTGGTCAGATCTAGTCTTAGACTTGGATTGGTCAGATCTACTCTTGGACTTAGATTGGTCAGACCTAGTCTTAGACTTAGTTTTGTCAGATCTAGTCTTGGACTTAGATTGGTCAGATCTAGTCTTAGACTTATATTGGTCAGACGTAGTCTTAGACTTAGATTGGTCAGACCTAGTCTTAGACTGAGATTTGTCAGATGTAGTCTTAGACTTAGACTGGTTAGATCTAGTCTTAGACTTAGTTTGGTCTGATCTAGTCTTAGACTTAGATTGGTCTGATCTAGTCTTAGACTTAGATTGGTCAGACCTAGTCTTAGACTTAGATTGGTCAGACCTAGTCTTAGACTTAGATTTGTCAGATCTAGTCTTAGACTTAGATTGGTCACATCTAGTCTTGGACTTAGATTGGTCAGACCTAGTCTTAGAGTTGGATTGGTCGGATCTAGTCTTAGACGTTGATTGGTCAGATATAGTCTTAGACTTAGATTGGTCACATCTAGTCTTAGACTTAGATTGGTCACATCTAGTCTTAGACTTAGATTAGTCACATCTAGTTTTACACTTAAACTGATCACATCTAGTCTTAGGCTTAGATTGGTCACATCTAGTCTTAGACTTAGATTGGTCACATCTAGTCTTAGGTTTAGATTGGTCACATCTAGTCTTAGACTTAGATTGGTCACATCTAGTCTTAGACTTAGACTGGTCTGTTCCTATCATATTTGTATTTTTCTGATGCTGTTCTGTTGTTGCTGTAAAGTGAAAGTGAAACAATAAAGTTATAATCAGTCAAACCAACATATAGACATCAACAACCGTTTGGTTTTTCCTCTGTAAAAAGGCGCTATCTACCGTACTGCAGGTCAGTTGTTGTTTTTTTTCCTTTCTCCTAAAAGACGCCGCAGGCGACTAACTGGGTTGCCTCATCTACTTTAGATGACGTTGCCAATTTGAGGAAAAAAGCGTAAACAATGTTGAAAAACAGGCTGGGTGTTGTTCTGCGTACAAACACATCAATTATGGACTTGAGTGTGACTAGAAGTAGTGCAAGTTTACCAGAAGTCATTGTTTTGCAAAGTCTCAAGTCTTTGCCCTCAAGTATCGAGTCAAGTCCCGAGTCAAGTCCGAAGTCAAGACTGGAAAGTCTCAAGTTTTGAGTTTCGAGTCCTTCCAAATCCTTTTAACCACAGACTAATATATTTTACACAGATTGTGTGTGCTTTTAAAACGCTGTATTTATTTATTAAAAACAAGTGCATTTGATATTGCAGGAAACAAAAATAGTGCTGACATTGCACTTCATAATAGCACTATTGACCAGTCATTTTAAACATTTAACTCATTCCTTTACAGCAGGGGTGTCCAAAATGCGGCCCGGGGGCCATTTGCGGTCCGCAGGTCACTTTTTGACGGCCCCACGGCACGTTCTAAAAATACGATTAAAAAAACAACAACAACAACATAAAAAGTGGTATAAAAGATCAAACAGGTGAACGAGAAAATGTTGCAATGTTTACTCTAATAACACAAAGCTGCCATGCAGGCTGTTTCTTTCTTTAAAAAATAATAATGAATCAAAATCAATATCATTATGAATTATTGACCTATTCATTTTTCTTTTTTTTTCATTTACTTATTTATTTCAGGCAATGACAAAGATGTACGAGTTGACAAAACATAATAATATAAATTAATATAGTGCATTATTGTCCAGTTTTGCCTGAAAGGGAGTGGGAAGAAGATAACTTATTTAATCCCACCCCCAGTTCTCCATTCAGGGATTATTCACATGAGTTTCACTCTCACTTTGTTCGAGGATTATAATACAGATGTTGTATCATAGTGGCATTACCACAGGTAACAATAATTATTACACTGTAACAATCATTTGTATCAACAATGTAGGAATAATGAATACACCAACAATGGTAATAGACAACATAGCGATAATGGTAAGGAAACATTGAGCACATGTTACACTTTGAGACATCTCTATATTTGAACCAGACCCCATGTTTGTATAATAGTTTAAATCGATTAATAGTTTGGCATTGCTTGTGTTGTAAGTCCAGTTTGTTCCAAAGTTTTACTCCGCATACAGACACACAAAAACGTTTACGAGTGGTTTGAGCTCTCGGCAATAAGAAATATCCAAAGCCTCTCAAGTTATGAGCTTGCACTCGTCTTATAAAAAAAACGTTGTAGATTAGGTGGCAATAATTTGTTAAAAGCTTTATATACGATTATTAATGTATTATATTTAACAAGGTCATCAAATTTGAGCAACTTTGATTGCATAAACAGATTATGAGTATGTTCTAAATAACCAACGTTGTGAATGATCCGCACTGCTCTTTTCTGTAATATGATCACAGGATGAATTGTGTTTTGGTAAGTATTCCCCCATACTTCAACACAGTATGTAAGGTTGAAGTATGGGGGAATACTTACCAAAACACAATCCACTATGGTCTGGACTCTCACACTATTATGTTAGATCCACTATGGACTGGACTCTCACACTATTATGTTAGATCCACTATGGACTGGACTCTCACACTATTATGTTAGATCCACTATGGACTGGACTCTCACACTATTATGTTAAAACCACTATGGACTGGACTCTCACACTATTATGTTAGATCCACTATGGACTGGACTCTCACACTATTATGTTAGATCCACTATGGACTGGACTCTCACACTATTATGTTAGATCCACTATGGACTGGACTCTCACTATTATGTTAGATCCACTATGGACTGGACTCTCACTATTATGTTAGATCCACTATGGACTGGACTCTCACACTATTATGTTAGATCCACTATGGACTGGACTCTCACACTATTATGTTAGATCTACTATGGACTGGACTCTCACTATTATGTTAGATCCACTATGGACTGGACTCTCACACTATTATGTTAGATCCACTATGGACTGGACTCTCACACTATTATGTTAGATCCACTATGGACTGGACTGATTGATTGATTGATTGATTGAGACTTTTATTAGTAGGTTGCACAGTGAAGTACATATTCCGTACAATTGACCACTAAATGGTAACACCCGAATAAGTTTTTCAACTTGTTTAAGTCGGGGTCCACTTAAATTGACTCTCACTATTATGTTAGATCCACTATGGACTGGACTCTCACACTATCATGTTAGATCCACTATGGACTGGACTCTCACTATTATGTTAGATCCACTATGGACTGGACTCTCACTATTATGTTAGATCCACTATGGACTGGACTCTCACACTATTATGTTAGATCTACTATGGACTGGACTCTCACTATTATGTTAGATCCACTATGGACTGGACTCTCACACTATTATGTTAGATCCACTATGGACTGGACTCTCACACTATTATGTTAGATCCACTATGGACTGGACTCTCACACTATTATGTTAGATCCACTATGGACTGGACTCTCACACCATTATGTTAGATCCACTATGGACTGGACTCTCACACTATTTACATTTTGTCAAGTCCAGTCTAAAGTCATCAATTTCATGACTGGAGTCCAAGTCCTGTGACTGGAGTCCACACCTCTGAAGTTGACACAATGTTCCTGTGGTGTGTGCATGGTGAGACGTGGTGATGACAAACTCTTGTCAGGCTGACCCAGTGTTAGTGTGTCCTCTTCTCCTTAGGGACGGGTATCTCCCAGGACAACAACAACAACAACAACAACAACAACAGCCCCGAGGTTCTGTCCCGGCTGTTAATCAATGACCGGGAACGTCCTGACCTCGAGTCGGGCTCCTAGCGTAAACCGGGACTCCTTTCTATTTTTGTTTCTCCTACTTTGGCTCTGTGAAGTGAGAAGAGAGCGAAGGAGGCTAAGTTCTTCTGACTGGAGTCCGTAGGTGTGCCTAATGTGGTGGCCAGCGTGCGCGTAAACACGGATAAATCCGACGATGTCAGAAAGACACTTTCCAGGTGCGTTGGCCAGAAAAGTTACACAATGTGCAGACCAAAATAAGAAAAAATATGATTGTGTACACGAAATGTCTTGTGAACTTGTCTTGAAGTCGGGACTTGGTTGTGTCAAGTGCTTGTTGGGATGATTTGTGTACATGTGGAAGGACTGAAATACTACCAGTGTGATCCACACTGTTTCCGATACCTCATAAAAGAATGATACTGGTTGGCCAATATCTACAGTCCTGGGGCCGTACTTATCAAGCTTCTTAGAATTACTCCTAAGAAGTCTGCTAAGAGTTGACTTAAGAGTAAATAAATTATTCGCTGAAAGCTGCACTTAAAAGTTAGTTATCAAGCGTCTTACTCACACTTTCAGCGAAGTGTAGGACTGAATCTTAAGTGTCACACTCAGAGCTGAATTACGACATTACTATGTGCCGTAAACGGAATTTTAGGTGACGTAATTTCTGTGTCCATAGAAATGACCAATCACGGAAGGGAATCCGTTGTCTAAGAATAAAGAAATATCTTGGAAATATTTAAGTGGACAATGGGAGTGTATATTTTGACAATAAACTACAAAATAATACAAAACAAACTAGTCCCCGCCGGCACTCACGCTACCGCTCCCTCTCTTCTATCGCCCACACACTCACTGACGTCACTCACCTCACGGCCACACACTACTCTCATAACATTTTCTTTCCAATTCATTAATTAGGCAACTCATTTGAAACTGGTGTGGGTGGCTCTATATATACTAGCCCACTGCAGACACATGCAGAAATCAACAAGGAATCGAAAAGTATTAAATCTGTGACAAAAATAATATCCGCTCTGTCCAAACGATACCGTTTGATCAGCTGCTCGTCATAAAAATAAAAAAAACATTGTTCCGTTCCCTGAACGTTCGCGCACGTCTCTCTCGCCTCAGTGCCATCCCCTGCTGGCAACTCCTAACCACTTAAGACACCTCTGAAGGTCTCTTAAATATCGTGGAGAGTAGGAGTGATTCTTATACTTAAGAACGTTGATAAAAAAAATGTATTCTTAAGTTTGAGAGTAGGACTAAATTTTGCAAATTCTCAGGACTTAGGTGTAAAATGGCACTCTAAGAAGCTTGATAAGTACGGCCCCTGGTCAAAAGTGTACATACACATGTAAAGAACATCATGTCATGGCTGTCTTGATTTTCTACAACTCTTATTTTTGTGTGATGGAGTGATTGGAGCACATACTTGTTGGTCACAACAAACATTCATGAAGTTTGCTTCTTTTATGAATGTATTATGGATCTACTGAAAATGTGAGCAAAAGTCAAAAGTATACATACAGCAAAGTTAAAGGCCTACTGAAAGCCACTACTAGCGACCACGCAGTCTGATAGTTTATATATCAATGATGAAATCTTAACATTGCAACACATGCCAATACGGCCGGGTCAACTTATAAAGTGACATTTTAAATTTCCCGCTAAACTTCCGGTTGAAAAAGCCTTCGGAGGATGACGTATGCGCGTGACGTAGCCCGGGGAACAGAGGTATGCCTTCCCCATTGAATACAATTCAAAAAAGCTCTGTTTTCATTTCATAATTCCACAGTATTCTGGACATCTGCGTTGGTGAATCTTTTGCAATTTGTTTAATGAACAATGGAGGCTGCAAAGAAGAAAGTTGTAGGTGGGATCGGTGTATTAGCGGCTGGCTGTAGCAACACAACAAGGACTACTTACTTGGATAGCAGACGCCTAGCCGATGCTAGCAGACCCACCGCACGGATGATCGGGTGAAGTCCTTCGTCGCGCCGTCGATCGCTGGAACGCAGGTGAGCACGGGTGTTGATGAGCAGAGCAGATGAGGGCTGGCTGGCGTAGGTGGAGCGCTAATGTTTTTATCATAGCTCTGTGAGGTCCGGTTGCTAAGTTAGCCTTAGCGTCGTTAGCAACAGCATTGTTAAGCTTTGCCAGGCTGAGATCTATTAACCGTGTAGTTACATGTCCATGGTTTAATAGTATTGTTGATCTTCCGTCTATCCTTCCAGTCAGGGATTTATTTATTTTGTTTCTATCTGCATTTGAGACAAATGCTATCACGTTAGCTTATGCTAAAGAGCTTCGCCGATGTATTGCGGTGGAGATAAAAGTCACTGTGAATGTCCATTTCGCGTTCTCGACTCTCATTTTCAAGAGGATATAGTATCCGAGGTGGTTTAAAATACAAATCCGTGATCCACAATAGAAAAAGGAGAGAGTGTGGAATCCAATGAGCCAGCTTGTACCTAAGTTACGGTCAGAGCGAAAAAAGATACGTCCTGCACTGCAATCTAGTCCTTCACTCTCACGTTCCTCATCCACGAATCTTTCATCCTCGCTCAAATTAATGGGGTAATCGTCGCTTTCTCGGTCCGAATCGCTCTAGCTGCGTTGAAAACAATAGGAAAATATGAGGGAGTGAACAACTGACTACGTCACGCTACTTCCGGTAGGGGCAAGGTTTTTATTTATCAGCGAGCAAAAGTTGCGAACTTTATCGTTGATGTTCTCTACTAAATCCTTTCAGCAAAAATATGGCAATATCGCAAAATGATCAAGTATGACACATAGAATGGATCTGCTATCCCCGTTTAAATAAAAAAAATGTCATTTCAGTAGGCCTTTAATATTTGCTTACATGTCCCTTGGCAAGTTTACCTGCAATAAGGCGCTTTTGGTAGCCATCCACAAGCTTCTGCTTGACCACTTGACCACTAAATTGCTGCAGTTCAGCTAAATGTGTTGCTTTTCTGACATGGACTTGTTTCTTCAGCATTGTCCACACGTTTAAAGGCCTACTGAAATTATTATTTTTTTTAAATTTAAACGGGGATAGCAGATCCATTCTGTCGTACTTGATCATTTCGCGATATTGCCATATTTTTGCTGAAAGGATTTAGTAGAGAACAACTTTTGGTCGCTAATAAAAAAAACGCCTTTCCTGTACCGGAAGTAGCGTGACGTCACAGGTTGAAAGGCTCCTCAAATTTCCCCATTGTTTACACCAGCAGCGAGAGCGATTCGGACCGAGAAAGCGACGATTGCCCCATTAATTTGAACCAGGATGAAAGATTTGTGGATGAGGAACGTGAGAGTGAAGGACTAGAGTGCAGTGCAGGACGTATCTTTTTTCGCTCTGACCGTAACTTAGGTAAAAGGGCTCATTGGATTCCACACTTTCTCCTTTTTCTATTGTGGATCACAGATTTGTATTTTAAACCACCTCGGATACTATATCCTCTTGAAAATGAGAGTCGAGAACGCGAAATGGACATTCACAACTTCACTTCAAGGTGATTGCTGTCACAGAAACATGGATTGATGATAAAAAAAGGAATAGATTTTGATCTGGAAGGATATGAACTAAACTACATCAACAGAACCAACAAAAATGGAGGAGGAGTAGCTGTGTACGTGATGAAGAACCTGAACTACAAAGTGAACAGGAAGTGAACAAAAAGTTTTAGCAATTGTTATGTATAGAAAAGGGGTAGGATTAAATAAGCTCTGCTTCTTCCTACTCCTTTTCGAACATGTTGAAAAGAGAAACTGGAAATTGTCATGTATCATGTTGTATGTTTGCATGTTCGAAATAAACTCAAACTCAAACTCAAACAGTGACTTTTATCTCCACGACAATACATCGGCAAAGCACTTTAGCTATGGAGCTAACATGATAGCGCATCGGGCTTAACTGCAGATAGAAAGAAAAGAAATAAACCCCTGACTGGAAGGATAGACAGAAAATCAACAATACTATTAAACCATGGACATGTAACTACACGATTAATGCTTTCCAGCCATTGAAGCTAACTTAGCTACGGGACCTCACAGAGCTATGCTAAAAACATTAGCTATCCACCTACGCCAGCCAGCCCTCATCTGCTCATCAACACCCGTGCTCACCTGCGTTCCAGCGATGGACGGAGCGACGAAGGACTTCACCCGATCATCGATGCGGTCGGCGGCTAGCGTCGGATAGTGCGTCTGCTACGGTGATAAATACCTGTAAAACACACCCAAACACACACACACATTCTTGTATTTCTAACCTTCTTGGGACTTGCAAAAAATGCCTATAAGACCACCCTTTCTAGATATATAAAGATGTGTATTGACAACATTAATAATATATACATACTATGCAAATATAAAAAAGCTTGTTGTAAAAAATGAGTTGGAATTTCACAAGAAAAAGTTCACAATTTCACAAGAAAAACTTAGAATTTTGGCAGTGTTATGATAAAAGTTGTCATTTTACTCAACGCAAGTCAAAATTTAAAAAAAAAAAAAAAATGTATGCGATATTGTGATGAAAGTTGGAATTTTACTCAATAACAGTCACAATTTTACAAGAAAAGCTTAAGATGTTGGCAATTTTATGAAAAGTGTCGTAATTTTACTCGAAATTTTATAAGAAAACTTTCACATTTTGGCAATATTGTAATAATAATCAGAATTTTACTCGGCAAAATGATGACAAAAGTCAGCATTTTACTCAAAAAATGTCACTATTTTACAAGAACAAAAATATTGGCAATATTGTGATAAAGGTCAGAGTTTTATGACAAATGTCACCATTTTGCAGTAAAAAGTAATAATTTTATATTAAAAAAAAGTCATAATTTCACGAGAAAAACTGAACATTTGTGCAATATTATGATCAAAGTTGGAGTTTTACTCAATGACAGTCGCAATTTTACAAGAAAAGCTTAAAATGTTGGCAATTTTATGAAAAGAGTCGTAATTTTACTCGACAAAAGTCACAATTTTATAAGAAAACTTTCAAATTTTGGCAATATTATAATAATAATCGGAATTTTACTCTGCAAAATTATGACAAAAGTCATAATTTTAATCAAAAAATGTCACTATTTTACAAGAACAACAAAATAATTGGCAATACTGTGATAAAAGTCAGAGTTTTATGACAAATGTCTCCATTTTGCATTAAAAAGTAATAATTTTACATTTAAAAAAGTCATAATTTTACGAGAAAAACTGAACATTTGTGCAATATTATGATAAAAGTTGGAGTTTTACTCATCAACAGTCGCAATTTTACAAGAAAAGCTTAACATTTTGGCAATTTTATGAAAAGAGTCGTAATTTTACTCGACAAATGTCACAATTTTGTAAGAAAACTTTCAAATTTTGGCAATATTATAATAATAATCAGATTTTTTTTAGGCAAAATGATGACAAAAGTCATAATTTTACTCAAAAAATGTCACTATTTTACAAGAACAACAAAATAATTGGCAATATTGTGATAAAAGTCAGAGTTTTATGACAAATGTCACCATTTTGCATTAAAAGAGATAATTTTACATTAACAAAAAAGTCATAATTTTACGAGAAAAACTGAACATTTGTGCAATATTAGGATACAACTTGGAGTTTTACTCAATAACAGTCGCAATTTTACAAGAAAAGCTTCAAATGTTTGGCAATTTCATGAAAAGAGTCGTAATTTTACTCGACAAAAGTCACAATTTTGTAAGAAAACGTTCAAATTTTGGCAATATTATAATAATAATCGGAATTTTACTCTGCAAAATGATGACAAAAGTCATAATTTTACTCAAAAAATGTCACTATTTTAAAAGAACAACAAAATAATTGGCAATATTGTGATAAAAGTCAGAGTTTTATGACAAACGTCACCATTTTGCATTAAAAGAGATAATTTTACATTAACAAAAAAGTCATAATTTCACGAGAAAAACTGAACATTTGTGCAATATTATGATAAAAGTTGGAGTTTTACTCAATAACAGTCGCAATTTTACAAGAAAAGCTGAAAGTTTTGGCAATTTTATGAAAAGAGTCGTAATTTTACTCGACAAAAGTCACAATTTTGTAAGAAAACTTTCAAATTTTGGCAATATTATAATAATAATCGGAATTTTACTTGGCAAAATTATGACAAAAGTCACACTTTTACCCAAAAAATGTCACTGTTTTACAAGAACAACAAAAAAATTGGCAATATTGTGAGAAAAGTCAGAGTTTTATGACAAATGTCACCATTTTGCATTAAAAAGTAATAATTTTACATAAAAAAAAGTCATAATTTTACGAGAAAAACTAAACATTTGTGCAATATTATGATAAAAGTTGGAGTTTTACTCATCAACAGTCGCAATTTTACAAGAAAAGCTTAAAATGTTTGCAATTTAATGAAAAGAGTTGTAATTTTACTCGACAAAAGTCACAATTTTGTAAGAAAATTTTCAAATTTTGGCAATATTATAATAACAATCGGAATTTTACTCGGCAAAATTATGACAAAAGTCATAATTTTAGTCAAAAAATGTCACTATTTTACAAGAACAACAAAATAATTGGCAATATTGTGAGAAAAGTCAGAGTTTTATGACAAATGTCACCATTTTGCATTTAAAAGTAATAATTTTACATTAAAAAAAGTCATAATTTTACGAGAAAAATTGAACATTTGTGCAATATTATGATCAAAGTTGGAGTTTTACTCAATAACAGTCGCAATTTTAAAAGAAAAGCCTCAAATGTTTAGCAATTTTATGGAAAGAGTCGTAATTTTACTCGACAAAAGTCACAATTTTGTAAGAAAACTTTCAAATTTTGGCAGTATTATAATAAAAATCGGAATTTTACTCTGCAAAATGATGACAAAAGTCAGCATTTTACTCAAAAAATGTCACTATTTTACAAGAACAACAAAATAATTGGCAATATTGTGATAAAAGTCAGAGTTTTATGACAAATGTCACCATTTTGCATTAAAAAGTAATAATTTTACATTAAAAAAAAGTCATAATTTTACGAGGAAAACTGAACATTTGTGCAATATTATGATACAAGTTGGAGTTTTACTCAATAACCGTTGCAATTTTATGAAAAGAGTCGTAATTTTACTCGACAAAAGTCACAATTTTATAAGAAAACTTTAAAATTTTGGCAGTATTATAATAATAATCGGAATTTTACTCGGCAAAATTATGACAAAAGTCATAATTTTAATCAAAAAATGTCACTATTTTACAAGAACAACAAAATAATTGGCAATACTGTAATAAAAGTCAGAGTTTTATGACAAATGTCACCATTTTGCATTAAAAAGTAATAATTTTACATTAAAAAAAGTCATAATTTTACAAGGAAAACTGAACATTTGTGCAATATTATGATACAAGTTGGAGTTTTACTCAATAACCGTTGCAATTTTATGAAAAGAGTCGTAATTTTACTCGACAAAAGTCACAATTTTATAAGAAAACTTTAAAATTTTGGCAGTATTATAATAATAATCGGAATTTTACTCGGCAAAATTATGACAAAAGTCATAATTTTAATCAAAAAATGTCACTATTTTACAAGAACAACAAAATAATTGGCAATACTGTAATACAAGTCAGAGTTTTATGACAAATGTCACCATTTTGCATTAAAAAGTAATAATTTTACATTAAAAAAAAGTCATAATTTTACGAGAAAAACTGAACATTTGTGCAATATTATGATACAAGTTGGAGTTTTACTCAGTAACAGTCGCAATTTTACAAGAAAAGCTGAAAGTTTTGGCAATTTTATGAAAAGAGTCGTAATTTTACTCGACAAAAGTTACAATTTTGGAAGAAAACTTTCAAATTTTGGCAATATTATAATAATAATCGGAATTTTATTCGGCAAAATTATGACAAAAGTCATAATTTTAATCAAAAAATGTCACTATTTTACAAGAACAACAAAATAATTGGCAATATTGTGATAAAAGTCAGAGTTCTATGACAAATGTCACCATTTTGCATTAAAAAGTAATAATTTTACATGAAAAAAAAGTCATAATTTTACTAGAAAAACTGAACATTTGTGCAATATTATGATCAAAGTTGGAGTTTTACTCAATAACAGTCGCAATTTTAAAAGAAAAGCCTCAAATGTTTAGCAATTTTATGGAAAGAGTCGTAATTTTACTCGACAAAAGTCACAATTTTATAAGAAAACTTTCAAATTTTGGCAGTATTATAATAAAAATCGGAATTTTACTCTGCAAAATGATGACAAAAGTCATCATTTTACTCAAAAAATTGTAATATTTTACAAGAACAACAAAATAATTGGCAATATTGTGAGAAAAGTCAGAGTTTTATGACAAATGTCACCATTTTGCATTAAAAATTAAAAATTTTACATTTAAAAAAGTCATAATTTTACGAGAAAAACTAAACATTTGTGCAATATTATGATCAAAGTTGGAGCTTTACTCAATAACAGTCGCAATTTTATGAAAAGAGTCGTAATTTTACTCGACAAAAGTCACAATTTTATAAGAAAACTTTCAAATGTTGGCAATTTTATAATGATAATCGGAATTTTACTCGGCAAAATTATGACAAAAATCATACTTTTACTCAAAATATGTCACTGTTTTACAAGAACAACAAAATAATTGGCAATAATGTGATAAAAGTCCGAATTTTATGACAAATATCACCATTTTGCATGAAAAAGTTATAATTTTACATTAAAAAAAATGTCATAATTTTACGAGAAAATATGGCAATATTACAGAAACAGAAAAAATGACAAATTGTTCCCAACTTTATGAGAAAAAAGTCGACACGTTGTGAGAAAAAGACTGCTTATAGTTCATTTATTATTGTCTATTAGATGCAATGTTATTGGGACCATGATTTATGTCCTCACTTGTTCACACCTCCTCATATGGAAGATACTTTTCCTTCTTCACGTCTCAAGAAGGGTAGAAATACAAGAACACACACACACACGGATATAAAAATATTGCACCCCTTCAAACGGCCCAGAGACAGACAGTGTTTGGAATATTGATTGTTATTGTCACAGCACTGTTATAAAAAAGCTTGAAATATGCATCACATCCAAGCTGGATGGGTCGGCTTAAAAAAGTTATTGATGATAAATGTCCAAAATGATTATACACACACTTTATGCACGCTTTGTTTACGGTTTGTTTACGGTTCACATTCCAACATGGCATGCTTTGCAGACTCTATATTGGTCCAAACAGTTTATAATAGAGCACTAACAATGGGTGAGAGTGCAAACAGCTGCACTGTACGCCTAACTGAGGCTGCAGTCACTTAACACATTGCAGGTCAGCTCGCACACCACTTCAATGTTCTGGTAAAAAAAAAACGTTCACCTGCTTTAGTTTGTTGTGGCCTACCGTCGAAAAACAAACAGTTAAAAAGTAAATGACGTTTAATTGTGATGATCCAATTTACTAGGAAATAATTCAAGAACGGTTTCACTGCACTTTAAAGCGCACTTGATTCTCAGCACAGAGTGAAAAGAGAAAGTCAAAATGTCGACATAAATATTTTGTTTGTTGCTGAGGTAGAATCCAGGTTAATACTGCCATACTTTTATTTTGAAGCTAACTTTGCACTGAGCAGGAAGTCACCGTGTGCAGGTTTTAGTGTTGCGTAAGTGACAGAAGTCGACATAAATATTTTGTTTGTTACTAAAGTAGAATCCAGGTTAATACTGCCATACTTTTATTTTGAAGCTAACTTTGCACTGAGCAGGAAGTCACCGTGTGCAGGTTTTAATGTTGCGTAAGTGACACATGTCGACATAAATATTTTGTTTGTTACTAAAGTAGAATCCAGGTTAATACTGCCATACTTTTATTTTGACGCTAACTTTGCACTGAGCAGGAAGTCACCTTGTGCAGGTTTTAGTGTTGCGTAAGTGACACATGTCGACATAAATATTTAGTTTGTTGCTGAGGTAGAATCCAGGTTAATACTGCCATACTTTTATTTTGAAGCTTACTTTGCACTGAGCAGGAAGTCACCTTGTGCAGGTTTGAATGTTGCGTAAGTGACACATGTCGACATAAATATTTTGTTTGTTGCTGAGGTAGAATCCAGGTTAATACTGCCATACTTTTATTTTGAAGCTTACTTTGCACTGAGCAGGAAGTCACTGTGTGCAGGTTTTAGTGTTGCGTAAGTGACACATGTCGACATAAATATTTTGTTTGTTACTGAGGTAGAATCCAGGTTAATACTGCCATACTTTTATTTTGAAGCTAACTTTGCACTGAGCAGGAAGTCACCGTGTGCAGGTTTTAGTGTTGCGTAAGTGACACATGTCGACATAAATATTTTGTTTGTTACTAAAGTAGAATCCATGTTAATACTGCCATACTTTTATTTTGAAGCTAACTTTGCACTGAGCAGGAAGTCACCGTGTGCAGGTTTTAGTGTTGCGTAAGTGACACATGTCGACATAAATATTTAGTTTGTTGCTGAGGTAGAATCCAGGTTAATACTGCCATACTTTTATTTTGAAGCTAACTTTGCACTGAGCAGGAAGTCACCTTGTGCAGGTTTTAATGTTGCGTAAGTGACACATGTCGACATAAATATTTTGTTTGTTACTAAAGTAGAATCCAGGTTAATACTGCCATACTTTTATTTTGAAGCTAACTTTGCACTGAGCAGGAAGTCACCTTGTGCAGGTTTTAGTGTTGCGTAAGTGACACATGTCGACATAAATATTTAGTTTGTTGCTGAGGTAGAATCCAGGTTAATACTGCCATACTTTTATTTTGAAGCTAACTTTGCACTGAGCAGGAAGTCACCGTGTGCAGGTTTTAGTGTTGCGTAAGTGACACATGTCGACATAAATATTTTGTTTGTTGCTGAGGTAGAATCCAGGTTAATACTGCCATACTTTTATTTTGAAGCTAACTTTGCACTGAGCAGGAAGTCACCGTGTGCAGGTTTTAATGTTGCGTAAGTGACACATGTCGACATAAATATTTTGTTTGTTACTGAGGTAGAATCCATGTTAATACTGCGATACTTTTATTTTGAAGCTAACTTTGCACTGAGCAGGAAGTCACCGTGTGCAGGTTTTAGTGTTGCGTAAGTGACACATGTCGACATCAATATTTTGTTTGTTACTGAGGTAGAAATCAGATTAATACTGCCATACTTTTATTTTGAAGCTTACTTTGCACTGAGCAGGAAGTCACCGTGTGCAGGTTTTAATGTTGCGTAAGTGACACATGTCGACATAAATATTTAGTTTGTTGCTGAGGTAGAATCCAGGTTAATACTGCCATACTTTTATTTTGAAGCTAACTTTGCACTGAGCAGGAAGTCACCGTGTGCAGGTTTTAATGTTGCGTAAGTGACACATATTGACATAAATATTTAGTTTGTTGCTGAGGTAGAATCCAGGTTAATACTGCCATACTTTTATTTTGAAGCTAACTTTGCACTGAGCAGGAAGTCACCGTGTGCAGGTTTTAGTGTTGCGTAAGTGACACATGTCAACATAAATATTTTGTTTGTTACTAAAGTAGAATCCAGGTTAATACTGCCATACTTTTATTTTGAAGCTTACTTTGCACTGAGCAGGAAGTCACCGTGTGCAGGTTTTAGTGTTGCGTAAGTGACACATGTCAACATAAATATTTTGTTTGTTGCCGAGGTAGAAATCAGATTAATACTGCCATACTTTTATTTTGAAGCTAACTTTGCACTGAGCAGGAAGTCACCGTGTGCAGGTTTTAGTGTCGCGTAAGTGACACATGTCAACATCAATATTTAGTTTGTTGCTGAGGTAGAATCCAGGTTAATACTGCCATACTTTTATTTTGAAGCTAACTTTGCACTGAGCAGGAAGTCACCGTGTGCAGGTTTTAATGTTGCGTAAGTGACACATGTCGACATAAATATTTTGTTTGTTACTAAAGTAGAATCCAGGTTAATACTGCCATACTTTTATTTTGAAGCTTACTTTGCACTGAGCAGGAAGTCACCGTGTGCAGGTTTGACTGTTGCGTAAGTGACACATGTCGACATAAATATTTTGTTTGATACTGAGGTGGAAATCAGATTAATACTGCCATACTTTTATTTTGAAGCTTACTTTGCACTGAGCAGGAAGTCACCGTGTGCAGGTTTTAATGTTGCGTAAGTGACACATGTCGACATAAATATTTTGTTTGTTACTAAAGTAGAATCCAGGTTAATACTGCCATACTTTTATTTTGAAGCTAACTTTGCACTGAGCAGGAAGTCACCTTGTGCAGGTTTTAGTGTTGCGTAAGTGACACATGTCGACATAAATATTTAGTTTGTTGCTGAGGTAGAATCCAGGTTAATACTGCCATACTTTTATTTTGAAGCTAACTTTGCACTGAGCAGGAAGTCACCGTGTGCAGGTTTTAGTGTTGCGTAAGTGACACATGTCAACATAAATATTTTGTTTGTTGCCGAGGTAGAAATCAGATTAATACTGCCATACTTTTATTTTGAAGCTAACTTTGCACTGAGCAGGAAGTCACCGTGTGCAGGTTTTAGTGTCGCGTAAGTGACACATGTCAACATCAATATTTAGTTTGTTGCTGAGGTAGAATCCAGGTTAATACTGCCATACTTTTATTTTGAAGCTTACTTTGCACTGAGCAGGAAGTCACCGTGTGCAGGTTTTAATGTTGCGTAAGTGACACATGTCGGCATAAATATTTTGTTTGTTACTAAAGTAGAATCCAGGTTAATACTGCCATACTTTTATTTTGAAGCTAACTTTGCACTGAGCAGGAAATCACCTTGTGCAGGTTTTAGTGTTGCGTAAGTGACACATGTCGACATAAATATTTAGTTTGTTGCTGAGGTAGAATCCAGGTTAATACTGCCATACTTTTATTTTGAAGCTAACATTGCACTGAGCAGGAAGTCACCGTGTGCAGGTTTGAATGTTGCGCAAGTGACACATGTTGACATAAATATTTTGTTTGTTACTAAAGTAGAATCCAGGTTAATACTGCCATACTTTTATTTTGAAGCTAACTTTGCACTGAGCAGGAAGTCACCGTGTGCAGGTTTTAATGTTGCGTAAGTGACACATGTCGACATAAATATTTTGTTTGTTACTAAAGTAGAATCCATGTTAATACTGCCATACTTTTATTTTGAAGCTAACTTTGCACTGAGCAGGAAGTCACCTTGTGCAGGTTTTAGTGTTGCGTAAGTGACACATGTCGACATAAATATTTAGTTTGTTGTTGAGGTAGAATCCAGGTTAATACTGCCATACTTTTATTTTGAAGCTTACTTTGCACTGAGCAGGAAGTCACCGTGTGCAGGTTTTAGTGTTGCGTAAGTGACACATGTCGACATCAATATTTTGTTTGTTACTAAAGTAGAATCCATGTTAATACTGCCATACTTTTATTTTGAAGCTAACTTTGCACTGAGCAGGAAGTCACCTTGTGCAGGTTTTAATGTTGCGTAAGTGACACATGTCGACATAAATATTTTGTTTGTTACTGAGGTAGAATCCAGGTTAATACTGCCATACTTTTATTTTGAAGCTTACTTTGCACTGAGCAGGAAGTCACCGTGTGCAGGTTTTAATGTTGCGTAAGTGACACATGTCAACATAAATATTTTGTTTGTTGCCGAGGTAGAAATCAGATTAATACTGCCATACTTTTATTTTGAAGCTAACTTTGCACTGAGCAGGAAGTCACCGTGTGCAGGTTTTAGTGTCGCGTAAGTGACACATGTCAACATCAATATTTAGTTTGTTGCTGAGGTAGAATCCAGGTTAATACTGCCATACTTTTATTTTGAAGCTTACTTTGCACTGAGCAGGAAGTCACCGTGTGCAGGTTTTAATGTTGCGTAAGTGACACATGTCGACATAAATATTTTGTTTGTTACTAAAGTAGAATCCAGGTTAATACTGCCATACTTTTATTTTGAAGCTAACTTTGCACTGAGCAGGAAGTCACCTTGTGCAGGTTTTAGTGTTGCGTAAGTGACACATGTCGACATAAATATTTAGTTTGTTGCTAAGGTAGAATCCAGGTTAATACTGCCATACTTTTATTTTGAAGCTAACATTGCACTGAGCAGGAAGTCACCGTGTGCAGGTTTGAATGTTGCGCAAGTGACACATGTTGACATAAATATTTTGTTTGTTACTAAAGTAGAATCCAGGTTAATACTGCCATACTTTTATTTTGAAGCTAACTTTGCACTGAGCAGGAAGTCACCGTGTGCAGGTTTTAATGTTGCGTAAGTGACACATGTCGACATAAATATTTTGTTTGTTACTAAAGTAGAATCCATGTTAATACTGCCATACTTTTATTTTGAAGCTAACTTTGCACTGAGCAGGAAGTCACCTTGTGCAGGTTTTAGTGTTGCGTAAGTGACACATGTCGACATAAATATTTAGTTTGTTGTTGAGGTAGAATCCAGGTTAATACTGCCATACTTTTATTTTGAAGCTAACTTTGCACTGAGCAGGAAGTCACCGTGTGCAGGTTTTAGTGTTGCGTAAGTGACACATGTCGACATCAATATTTTGTTTGTTGCTGAGGTAGAATCCAGGTTAATACTGCCATACTTTTATTTTGAAGCTTACTTTGCACTGAGCAGGAAGTCACCGTGTGCAGGTTTTAATGTTGCGTAAGTGACACATGTCAACATAAATATTTAGTTTGTTGCTGAGGTAGAATCCAGGTTAATACTGCCATACTTTTATTTTGAAGCTTACTTTGCACTGAGCAGGAAGTCACCGTGTGCAGGTTTTAGTGTTGCGTAAGTGACACATGTCGACATCAATATTTTGTTTGTTACTGAGGTAGAAATCAGATTAATACTGCCATACTTTTATTTTGAAGCTTACTTTGCACTGAGCAGGAAGTCACCGTGTGCAGGTTTTAATGTTGCGTAAGTGACACATGTCGACATAAATATTTAGTTTGTTGCTGAGGTAGAATCCAGGTTAATACTGCCATACTTTTATTTTGAAGCTAACTTTGCACTGAGCAGGAAGTCACCGTGTGCAGGTTTTAGTGTTGCGTAAGTGACACATGTCGACATCAATATTTTGTTTGTTACTGAGGTAGAAATCCGATTAATACTGCCATACTTTTATTTTGAAGCTTACTTTGCACTGAGCAGGAAGTCACCGTGTGCAGGTTTTAATGTTGCGTAAGTGACACATGTCGACATAAATATTTTGTTTGTTACTAAAGTAGAATCCAGGTTAATACTGCCATACTTTTATTTTGAAGCTAACTTTACACTGAGCAGGAAGTCACCTTGTGCAGGTTTTAGTGTTGTGTAAGTGACACATGTCGACATAAATATTTAGTTTGTTGCTGAGGTAGAATCCAGGTTAATACTGCCATACTTTTATTTTGAAGCTAACTTTGCACTGAGCAGGAAGTCACCGTGTGCAGGTTTTAGTGTTGCGTAAGTGACACATGTCAACATAAATATTTTGTTTGTTGCCGAGGTAGAAATCAGATTAATACTGCCATACTTTTATTTTGAAGCTAACTTTGCACTGAGCAGGAAGTCACCGTGTGCAGGTTTTAGTGTTGCGTAAGTGACACATGTCGACATAAATATTTTGTTTGTTACTAAAGTAGAATCCATGTTAATACTGCCATACTTTTATTTTGAAGCTAACTTTGCACTGAGCAGGAAGTCACCTTGTGCAGGTTTGAATGTTGCGTAAGTGACACATCTCGACATAAATATTTAGTTTGTTGCTGAGGTAGAATCCAGGTTAATACTGCCATACTTTTATTTTGAAGCTAACTTTGCACTGAGCAGGAAGTCACTATGTGCAGGTTTTAGTGTTGCGTAAGTGACACATGTCGACATAAATATTTTGTTTGTTACTGAGGTAGAATCCAGGTTAATACTGCCATACTTTTATTTTGAAGCTAACTTTGCACTGAGCAGGAAGTCACCTTGTGCAGGTTTGAATGTTGCGTAAGTGACACATGTCGACATAAATATTTAGTTTGTTGCTGAGGTAGAATCCAGGTTAATACTGCCATACTTTTATTTTGAAGCTAACTTTGCACTGAGCAGGAAGTCACCGTGTGCAGGTTTTAGTGTTGCGTAAGTGACACATGTCGACATCAATATTTTGTTTGTTACTGAGGTAAAATCCAGGTTAATACTGCCATACTTTTATTTTGAAGCTAACTTTGCACTGAGCAGGAACTCACCGTGTGCAGGTTTTAATTTTGCGTAAGTGACACATGTCGACATAAATATTTTGTTTGTTACTAAAGTAGAATCCAGGTTAATACTGCCATACTTTTATTTTGAAGCTTACTTTGCACTGAGCAGGAAGTCACCTTGTGCAGGTTTGAATGTTGCGTAAGTGACACATGTCGACATAAATATTTAGTTTGTTGCTGAGGTAGAATCCAGGTTAATACTGCCATACTTTTATTTTGAAGCTAACTTTGCACTGAGCAGGAAGTCACTCTGTGCAGGTTTTAGTGTTGCGTAAGTGACACATGTCGACATAAATATTTTGTTAGTTGCTCAGGTAGAATGCAGATTAAAACTGCCATACTTTTATTTTGATGGTCGCTCGTGTCAAAATGGAGCCAAGTGGATGGCGGTGAAAGTGGAGGCTCCGGACGGACCAATTCGGGGCAGCAGAGGCTGACTTTCGGGACGTGGAACGTCTCTACGCTGGTGGGGAAGGAGCCTGAGCTGGTGCGAGAGGTGGAGCGCTACCGGTTGGATCTGGTGGGGCTTACCTCTACGCATAGCAAGGGCTCTGAAACCACACTCCTGGACAAGGGATGGACCTTGTTCACTTCTGGAGTTGCTCAGGGTGTGAGGGCACAGGCGGGTGTGGGGATACTCACGAGTCCCCGGCTGAGTGCCTGTACGTTGGAGTTCACCCCAGTGGACAAGAGGGTCGCCTCCCTTCGCCTTAGGGTTGGAGGGGGGAAAACTCTGACTGTTGTTTGTGCATACGCACCAAACAGGAGTTCAGAGTATTCAGCCTTCTTGGATACCTTGCATGGGGTCCTGTATGGGGCGCCGGCAGGGGATTCCATAGTCTTGCTGGGGGACTTCAACGCGCACGTGGGCAATGACAGTGATACTTGGACTGGCGTGATTGGGAGGAACGGTCTCCCTGATCTGAACCTGAGTGGTGGATTGTTATTGGACTTCTGTGTTAGTCACGGACTTGCGATAACAAACACCATGTTCAAGCATAAGGATGCTCATAGGTGTACCTGGTACCAGAGCACCCTAGGCCAAAGATCAATGATCGATTTTGTAATCGTATCAGCTGATCTGAGGCCGTATGTTTTGGACACTCGGGTGAAGAGAGGGGCTGAACTGTCAACTGATCACCATCTGGTGGTGAGTTGGGTTAGATGGCGGGGGAAACCTCTGGACAGACCTGGCAAACCCAAACGTGTAGTGCGGGTGAACTGGGAACGTTTGGAGGAGTCCTCTGTCCGGAAGGACTTCAACTCCCACCTCCGGCGGGACTTCTCTGCCATCCCTGTGGAGGTTGGGGACATTGAACAGGAATGGGCAATGTTCAAAGCCTCTATTGCTAAAGCTGCAGATGCGAGCTGTGGCCAGAAGGTCTTAGGTGCCTCAAGGGGCGGTAACCCTCGAACACCCTGGTGGACAGTGGTGGTCAGGGAAGCCGTCCGACTGAAGAAGGAGTCCTACCGGGGTATGTTATCCCGGGGGACTCCGGAGGCAGTTGCAAGGTACCGACGGGCCCGAAGGGCAGCGGCCGTGGCTGTGGACGAGGCTAAGCAGAGGGTGTGGGAGCAGTTCGGGGAATCCATGGAGAAGGACTATCGGGCGGCACCAAAGCTGTTCTGGAAGACCATACGGCACCTCAGGAGGGGGAAGCAGGGAACCATCCAAGCTGTGTACGGCAGGGATGGGACTTTGCTGACTTCAAGTGAGGAAGTCGTGGGGCGTTGGAAAGAGCACTTTGAGGAACTCCTGAACCCAAATACATCAGACACACCCTCCCTGATAGGAGCAGGGCCTGAGGATGATGGGGGATCAACGTCGATCTCTCGGAGTGAAGTCACTGAGGTAGTTAGACAACTCCACGGTGGCAAAGCTCCGGGGGTTGACGAGATCCGTCCAGAAATGCTGAAGGCTCTGGGTGTTGATGGGCTGTCTTGGTTGATACGCCTTTTCAACATTGCGTGGAAGTCTGGGACAGTGCCGAGGGAGTGGCAGACTGGGGTGGTGGTTCCCCTTTTCAAAAAGGGGGACCAGAGGGTGTGTGCTAATTACAGGGGTATCACACTACTCAGCCTCCCTGGGAAAGTTTACGCCAAGGTACTGGAAAGGAGGGTCCGGCCGATAGTCGAACCTCAGATTCAAGAGGAGCAATGTGGATTCCGTCCTGGTCGTGGAACAACTGACCAACTCTTTACGCTTGCGGGAATCCTGGAGAGGGCCTGGGAGTATGCCTATCCAGTCTACATGTGTTTTGTGGATTTGGAGAAGGCGTATGACCGCGTCCCTCGGGAGATCTTGTGGGAGGTGCTGAGGGAGTACGGAGTGAGGGGAACCCTGTTGAGGGCCATCCAATCTCTGTACAACCAAAGCGAGAGTTGTGTCCGTGTGCTTGGATATAAGTCGGATCCGTTTCCAGTGGGGGTTGGTCTCCGCCAGGGCTGCGCTCTGTCACCTATCCTGTTTGTGATTTTCATGGACAGGATTTCTAGGCGGAGTCGTGGCCATGGCGGAGAGGGTATACGTCTCGGGGGGATAAAGGTTGCGTCACTGCTGTTTGCAGATGATGTGGTCCTGATGGCACCTTCGGTTCGTGACCTTCAGCTCTCACTGGATCGGTTCGCAGCCGAGTGTTCAGCGGCTGGAATGAGGATCAGCATCTCCAAATCTGAGGCCATGGTTCTCAGCAGGAAACCGATGGTTTGTACAGTCCGGGTAGGGGACAGGACTCTGTCCCAGGTGGAGGAGTTTAAGTATCTCGGGGTCTTGTTCACGAGTGAGGGAAAGATGGAGAAGGAAATCAGCCGGAGAATCGGAGCAGCTGGGGCAGTATTGCAGTCTCTCTGCCGCACTGTTGTGACGAAACGGGAGCTGAGCCAGAAGGCAAAGCTCTCGGTCTACCGAGCTATCTACATTCCTACTCTCACCTATGGTCATGAAGTGTGGGTAATGACCGAAAGAATAAGATCGCGGATACAAGCGGCCGAAATGAGTTTCCTCAGAAGGGTGGCTGGCATCTCCCTTAGAGATAGGGTGAGAAGTGCAGTCACCCGAGAGAGACTCGGAGTAGAGCAGCTGCTCCTTCGCTTGGAAAGGAGCCAGCTTAGGTGGTTCGGGCATCTCGTGCGGATGCCTCACGAGCGTCTCCCTAAGGAGGTCCTCGTTGCACGTCCCACTGGGAGGAGGCCCCGCGGCAGGCCAAGGACCAGATGGGGGGATTACATCTCCTCTCTGGCCTGGGAACGCTTCGGGATTCCCCAGGAGGAAGTCGCAAATGTTGCTCTGGAAAGGGAAGTCTGGGGGTCTTTGCTGGAGCTGCTGTCCCCGCGACCCGATTCCGGATAAGCGGTTGAAGATGGATGGATGGATGGATGGTCGCTCGTGTTACCGAGTCTGAGTTATTATTATATGAGGAAATAACCACAAAAGGACATTTTGACATTGAATAATTGAATTATTTTGAGTGTAAATTGTGAATTGACCAAAGTGTAAATAAGGTCAATAACTAGATGAACCATCTGTGGCTGTGAAGTGAACACTAGTAAGGTTGTAAATACTGTATAGAGTAGGCTAACCCATGTGGTTCCTGTGGATGCGAACACAATTACTGTAGTGACTAAATAACATAGTGACTGAAACAGACAAAGTAATGTGTAAATAATGTCAATAACTAGATGAACCATCTGTGGCTGTGAAGTGAACACTAGTAAGGTTGTAATTACTGTATAGAGTAGACTAACCCATGTGGTTCCTGTGGATGCGAACACAATTACTGTAGTGACTAAATAACATAGTGACTGAAACAGACAAAGTCATGTGTAAATAACGTCAATAACTAGATGAACCATCTGTGGCTGTGAAGTGAACACTAGTTAGGTTGTAAATACTGTATAGAGTAGACTAACCCATGTGGTTCCTGTGGATGCGAACGTGTGTGTGTGTGTGTGTGTGTGTGTGTGCTTTCTTCTCTTCTATATTGTTATTTTGTCTTTTTTTTTACAGCACTTTGTGTTTGCCTATTGCCCGTGCATGAAAAGTGCTATATAAATAAAGTTTGTGACGCTTTGCCTGACACATGAAACGTGACAAATTGGGGGGGGAGCACCCACTATCCACTTTAGCCACCAGATGGCAGTGGAGTGTTAAACATCTTAAAATTTGAACGTTGACCACAGCGTCAGTTGCCACGGAGAGTGGCGTTTCCCATCATTTCCAGCAGACCGCGTCTCAAAAATGATCAACCTCTTCCCCTCACGCGAGATCCACCCAGGAATGGGGCCACACATGAATCACTTCCACACTGTACATAAAACATTCTTGGAGGGTTTTTAAGCGGGAATAGATCCAATACATATCGCTTGCATTGTTAGCCGCCCCTTGCTAGTGTTTATTTCCGTTTTAGAATATACAAAAAAAGAGGAACACGTGTGTGTTCTTGTCTCACATACAGATTGTGAATGATATTCCCCCCAAAAAAGTGCAGTTCCTCTCTGAACCCTTAAACCCTGCAGCCTCACTCTAAAACTCCACCAAGCACCCCCAAAAAACCTAGAAAGCAGAAATGTAGTTTTTCCTCGGATAGTTACCCACAATGCAAGTGGGTGTCGTCCACTCAACTTGACACCCGATCACGTTTCCCGTTAAATCTCCTGACCCCAAAAGACCTCAACAATGTGATGCCTCGGCGAGGAATTTGTCCTTTTTTGTTTTAGACGGGGTGTACCTAATGAAGTGTCTGTGTGTGTCTATCCTGAAGACGCAATTTGACATTTTTACAAGAAAAATGAGAAGTTTCGATGAAAAGAACCAAGCCAAACATATCTTCTCATCTTATGATGTTCTCTTGGATGGCCACGTGCCTGCGGGGGTCTTCATGGCCTCCGGTTGAGGATCTCATGATGTGCTTGTTGAGACTGGGGGCGGGGGGGGACGGGGGGAGAGAAGCTTCCGGATCAATGGTGCTTTTTGTTGACGGAGAGCGAGAAGTTGACAAGTGTTCGAATGTTCCACACGTCCACAGTCCACCACCTGGCAGCTGCTGATGAACCTGCTCAACAGTGGGAGGAGTTCAAGTATGATTGACAGCTGTTGGAGGCCTTTCCACATTAAAATACATCCTTGTAATGTTGAAAAGGGATCTATTTTTCAACATTAAAATACATCATTTTCTAATGTGGAAAAAGGATCTGTTTTTTAACATTAAAATATATCATTTTAATGTTGAAAACGGATCTATTTTTCAACATTAAAATACATTATTTTATTGTTGCGACAATTTTTCAAAGTTGCATCAAAGTTAAAATTGTTTAACCTATATATATTTTTATACATACACATATGTATACATATGTTTAAATAAATACATTTATATGTGTGTATATATACATGTATATATATATATATATATATATGTGTATATATATATATATATATATATATATATATATATATATATATATATATATATATATATATATATATATATATATATATATATATATATATATATATATATATATACATATATATATATACATGTGTATACATATACATATATGTATATATACTGTATGTGTGCATATATATACATGTATACATACATGTATATATATATATACACATGTGTATACATATACATATATGTATATATATACTGTATGTGTATGTATATATACATACATATGTATATATATACATGTATATATATTTATATACATATATGTATATATACTTGCATGTATATGTCTACATATACATGTATATGCATGTGTATATATACATATATGTATACATATACATATTTTATAAATGTTTCCACCTATATGTATATATACTGTATGTGTGTATATATATATATATATATATATATATATATATATATATATATATATATATATATATATATATATATATATATATATATATATATATATATATATATATATATATATATATATATATATATATATACATATACACATATATATATATATGTATATGTATATATACATATATATATATATATATATATATATATATATGTATATATACATATACATATATATATATATATATATATATACATATATATATATATATATATATATATATATATATATATATGTATATATACATATACATATATATATATATATATGTATATATGTATATATATATATATATATATATATATATATATATATATATATATATATATATATATATATATATATATATATATATATACATACATATATATGTATCTATATATATATATATATATATATATACATATATATGTATCTATATATATATATATATATATATATATATATATATATATATATATATATATATATATATATATATATATATATATATATATATATATATATATATATATATATATATATATATATATATTGATATACATATATATGTTTTACAGTGCACCACATTGTCATTATTGACAAGGTGTCTGGCAACAACATAAGTTAATAGCAAGACATTTGCATCACGTAGTGTCCTAGTCTATAGCTGCATGAGTGCTGCCGGCACTTTGGGGGAGCTGCGGTTCATTGAAAGGCAGCGGTTCAATTTTTGTTTGTTGTTTGGTTTTTATATTTCAGCAGCAGCTTCCAGCCAAAGATGTCTCTCCAGAGTCATCACGGCAAGTGCATCTGTTTCCCTGTCATAAAGCATCAATGTTGTGGGTGTGACGTGCAGGAGAGACCCTCAGGACCTCCAGCAGGAACCTCTGATCAAACATACCCAGCTTCCCTTTGCCCACATTGTCTTATGGTACAGCCTTGCTCCAACATGTTTGTCCTCAAAATTCTACACACAATACCCCATGGCATTGTAAAAATAATATTAGAAATAATAATTACATTGTAAAAAATATTAGAAATAGAAAACATAAGTATGCACAATAAATGATAAATGGGTTATACTTGTATAGCGCTTTTCTACCTTCAAGGTACTCAAAGCGCTTTGACAGTATTTCCACATTCACCCATTCACACACACATTCACACACTGATGGCGGGAGCTGCCATGCAAGGCCCTAACCACGATCAGGAGCAAGGGTGAAGTGTCCTGCCCAAGGACACAACGGACGTGACTAGGATGGTAGAAGGTGGGGATTGAACCCCAGTAACCAGCAACCCTCCGATCGCTGGCACGGCCACTCTACCAACTTCGCCACGCCGTCCCCAATACTTGTTTATGCACCCTTTGGCACGATCAAAGTCTTTTTCACCAGCGATCATCAGCCAGCTTGCACAATCTAAGATGGAAACTAGAAGAAGGCACAGAGAGCAGAGTGCCAGCAGGCACGAGACACTGAAACATCTTGCTGACTTAAGTCCTGACGTGGACCAACTCAAACATAATGTTGAAACATGGTTTTGACCACGTTTAATCAATGTTGGGTCCTGACGTTGATTTAACATTGAATTTTGGTCATTTCCCAACCAACATCGTGGATCTAACGTTAGACGCCCACGTTGTCTCAACTTACAAATACAACTATTTTGCAAAGTTGTTTCAAAGTCAAGTTTAAAGGACATGTACGTATAATCAGCGTTGCATCCATATATATGTATATCTATGTATACATATATATATATATATATATATATATATATATATATATATATATATATATATATATATATATATATATATATTTATATATATATATATGTATATCTATGTATACATATATATATATGTATACATAGATATATATATATATATATATATATATATATATATATATATATATATATATATATATATATATATATATACATGTACATATATACACCTATATATGTATATATACATACATATATTTACATGTACATATATACACACATATATACACCTATATATGTATATATACATACATATATGTCTATATATACATATATGTATATATATATATATATATATATATATATATATATATATATATATATATATGTATATACACGTGTATGTATACACATATGTATATATACGTGTGTATATATATACACATATGTATATATGTATATATACAAATATATATATACATATGTATATATACATATATGTCAACGTATATGTATATATATATATATGTATATATATATATATATATATATATATATATATATATATATATATATATATATATATATATATATATATATGCATACATATATATATATATATATACATACATATATATGTATATATACGTGTATATATACACATATGTATATATATGTATGTATACAAATACCTGTATATATACATACAAATATATGTATATATACATGTATATATACACATATGTATATATATGTATATATACAAATATATATATATATATATACATATGTATATATACATATATGTATATATATGTATATATACACATATGTATACATATACTGTATGTATATATATGCATATATGTATGAGTATAAATATACTTGTATATATACATATATGTATATATTTACATATATGTATATATACATATATATGTGTGTGTGTCTGTGTTTACATATATACAGTGAATACATACATATATCTTAGTATTTATATAGAATATACATTTTTAAATTATTATAGTATTTTTAATATATTTAGTATATATATATATATATATATATATATATATATATATATATATATATATATATATATATATATATATATATATATACATATATATATATATATATATATATATATATATATATATATATATATATATATATATATATATATACATATATATATATATATATTTTAATAGTTTATATATACATATATATAAATAAATGTGGGTGGTAGATATCTGATGTAACGATGAAGGAAAAGCAAACAAATGAAAGAAAAGAAAGTGAAAGCTAAGTGTGGAAAAGATTAAAATAATGGAAACAAATATAATAATGATATATATATAT
>NC_084739.1:67353088-67408088 GCF_033978785.1 Entelurus aequoreus
GACCATTGCGCATCACGGCTGTTGTTACCGCAAAGAAGGTAGGCGAGGTGCAAGTAGGAGGTCTCTTCATTAGGTACCAGGCAGACGAAAAGTAACGCAGGAACTCAGAAAGTGACAGAACACTTTGGCATACATTACCAGGTAATGAACCAGCACTGAACAAGGTGAGACTTAATGTGGAACAGGTGTGCTGGCAGGACAAGGAACACAAGGGAAAAATGCTGCAAGACGCGGAGACCAAAGAGGAAATACTACCAAAACAAGAGCACAACAGAAAATGACACCAAACAGGAAAATGACGGATTCCAGAAGTTACCAGGCAGTCCCAAATGTAACAGAAAAAAATCTAAAATCAAGGCAGGGTGAAGGGAGGACTTGCTGAGGGCTGCCAAACTGCACCCTTGCCAAGAAGGGCTAGCCACAATTCCAGGACCACGTATCTCCGCAGCCAGGCGGGGATTGTGAGGTGGCGCAGCAGCAGAATGGAAAAGAGGAAGACAAGCGTGGGACTACTGCTCCTGCAGCCAACCCCAGGTCCCGGACATTGTCGCTGTTGGCATGTGGGGCGTCCATGGAATGGCAACTTCACCGGTCAACAATGAAGGCGAGCGCCAGACGAGCACCTCTGCAGCAAGCGAGGAAGGCCAACGCCAGATAGGCGCCTCTGCAGCAGGCGAGGAAGGCGAGCACCAGACGGGCGCTTTTGCAGCGGCTGAGGAAGGCAAAGGCAAGCGAGGAAGACAAGTGCAGGATGTTTACGACGGACTCACTAAAGGAGTAGGCGGCGACCCCACCAGGAGAGAAAGAGGCGAGGACCCTGCCTGTACATCCCCAGTCGCACAGCTGCTAGTTGTGGACGTCCCCCTCTACTAAAGTGGCGGACCCCAGAAGTCTTCCCTGGCCAAGAGGAGGACATGTAAACTGGCGGTGTCAAAGTGCTGGTGTGGAACAGATATAGGTGGCATTGGGGCCATGAGGTGGCATGGAGACAGGAATGGGTGGCATTGGAACCTTTTGTTGGAATGAAGCAAGAGAAGGTGGCATTGGAACCCTAAGGTGGCATGAAGCAGGAGCAGGTGGCAAACCTTGTACAGACGTGGAGCAGGAACAGGAGGCATTGAAGCTTTAAATTGGAGTGGCATTGGAGCCCTGTGCTGGCGTGGATCAGGAACAGGAGGTGTTGGAGCCTTGAGCTGACGTGGAGCAGGAACTGGTGGCATTGGCAGGAGCGGGTGGAAAACCTTGTCCCGATGTGGAGCAGGAACGGGAGGCATCAAAGCCTTAAACTGGCGTGGAGCAGGAACACGTGACGTTGGAGCCTTGTTCTAGGCTGGATCAGGAACAGGAGAGGCGTTGGAACTTTGAGCTGGTGTGCAGCAGAAACTGGTGGTGTTGGAGCCTTGTTCTAGCGTGAATCAGGAACAGGAGGCATTGGAGCCTCGAGCTGGTGTGAAGCAAGAACTGGTGGTGTTAAAGTCTTGTTCTAGTGTGGCGTTGGAGCCTTGTTCTAGCATGGATCAAGAACAGGAGGTATTGGAGCCTTGAACTGGTATGGAGCAGGAACTGGTGGTGATGGAGTCTTGTTTTAGCGTGGAGCAGGAACAGGAGGCGTTGGAGACTTGAGCTGGCGTGGAGCAGGAACATGTGGCGTTGGAGCCTTGAGCTGGCGTGGAGCAGGAACATGTGGCGTTGGAGTCTTGTCCTAGCGTGGATCAGGAACAGGAGGCGTTGGAGCCTTGTTCTAGTGTGGATCAGGAACAGGAGGCGTTGGAGCCTTGAGCTGGTGTGGAGCAGAAACAGGAGGCGTTGGAGCCTTGAGCTGGCGTGGAGCAGGAACATGTGGCGTTGGAGTCTTGTCCTAGTGTGGATCAGGAACAGGAGGCGTTGGAGCCTTGAGCTGGTGTGGAGCAGAAACAGGAGGCGTTGGAGCCTTGAGCTGGCATGGAGCAGGTACATGTGGCGTTGGAGCTTTGTTCTAGCGTGGATCAAGAACAAGAGGCCTTGGAGCTTTGAGCTGGTATGGAGCAGGACTTGGTGGTGTTGGATTCTTGTGCTAATGTAGCATGGAGCAGGAACAAGTAGCTTTGGAGCCTTGGGATGGCATGGCACAGGAACAGGTCTTGAAGGAGGCAGAGCAACCGGGAGTTGGTACAAGCGCTTGGGTTAGCATGAGCACCCAAGCATGAAAGACTATGGTTGTGTTACAATATGGGCGAGCAGGTGCGTGCCTAAAAAACTGTTTCTTTTGGGACGCTGATTGATGCGGGCTGGGCCTGGGCTGCACTGGCCGGCAGCAAAAGTAGTTCAGCACAGCGAAGTGCGCTATGGGATTACCAAGCCTGACTTTAGGTGGAGTAAAGGTGGCTGCACTTGGCCTTGAAACTGTGGAGGAAGTTGAGGTGGCATCAGGCCTGGATGGCGCGCCGAAACCGCCTGTGTCGGGGACATGCAGAATTGATAGTGCTGGGCCACACAGAATCTATCGAACCAGAAGGCTGGCCTCCACATCATCGTCTCGTAATTCCTCCGCTGAGCGTAGCTGACTCTCAACTTTCACGGCTTTGAAGAAGCGCCTCTTGTACTCCTCCATCTCTGTGACACTGTACCTCTCGCGGGATCACCAAGTGGCTTGTTCATTCTGTGACAATTGCGCGTAGTGGCTGTTAATGTGATCCCAGAAAGCAAGGGCAGGAGGCAGAAGAAAAGTAACTCGGGTCCGAAAGCAACAGAACACTTTGGCACCCACTACTCGATAATGAACTAGCACTGAAGGAGGAACAATGTGAAACTAAATAGAACTATTAAACAATGTGACACAGGTGTGCTGGCAGGACAAGGGAAAAAGGTTAAAGATTCTGGAACTCATGAGACCAAACAGGAATTACTTACAAAACAAGAGCATTAGGACAAGAAATGACACCAAACACAGGAAAATAAAGTCCAAACTGTGATGTGGGATCATGACTGAACAGAATGCTGTTTGCAGAGCGATACTTTACCATTAAGTTGTCCCTGTCCAAAAGAACATGACTGCCATCAAGTGGACCGGACTCAGCACTGTCATTGACATTTGTCTAATGATTATATTTGCATGACATCTACAAAATAAAAGCATGTCTTCCACAGCATAGGAGGAACACCACATGTAATTTACACCAAGTATGCATGCTCTGGTACTTGATTATTACCTTCACCAAGGAGCTACCGTTTCTTTCTATGAGTACGGCCCGTTACATTTAGGTGCAGATCTGGACCATTTTTTTTCCCCATACGATTTCAGCAAAGCTTATTTTAGGAGTGAAACAATAACACTTGTGTGTCATAGATAGCCAGCTTCGATCTGCGTCCTACAGTACACACCACCACTACCATCCCAAAGTGCACAATTCAATCAATGGAGACCGCCCCTTCCCACCTCTGCTCTTCCACCCGAGGACAAAGGGCTCGCGGATCCTCATTGACCCCTCGCAGAAGACCGTCAAAAGGATCGCCAGCTTCTGCGACGGCATCGTGTTCAGCAACAGACACGTGGCCATCAACGAGGTGGTCCGACTCGAGGTGAGGGGAGCAGCCGAGCGTTGTATTGCAACACAGCTACATTCTTTACCGCTGCTTTAATGTCCTCCAGATCACAGCCAGCCAGCCCTCCTGGCAGGGCGCGCTACGCATCGGTTTTACAACGGAAGACCCCTCCACCATGAGCCCTGATCGATTGCCCAAGTATTCGTGTCCGGATCTGGCCGCTAAGCCCGGCTTCTGGGTGAAAGCGCTGCCGGATGAGTTGCTCCATACGGGGAACGTCATCTCCTTCTGGGTGAACATTAAAGGCAGCGTGTTCTACCAGGTCTACAACGGCAACCCCAAACGTTTGCTGAGTCATCTCCCCGTCTGGCAGCTCCTGTGGGTTCTCATCGACGTCTACGGACAGACCAAAGGAGTCCAGTTTCTTGGTGAGTACGCATGGCGGCTGCTTTTCCGCATCCGATGCCCCGCACAGCTGTTCTACCTTCACCCAAAAATAGCTCAGTGGAAAACGACTAGCTAGTTTGTTAGTCACGAAAACGCTCCCTGAAGGGATTTATTTTTTTGGATAGTTGAAAGGGCCGACCGTTAACGTCATCTTCTCGCTGATTTGGCTTCTCGTAAGTGTAGAGACGCATGAAAACACAGCTGTGTCTAATTTGTTTAAACAATGCAAAACAAATGTTATTCTTCCAGTACGGACTATTAAGATTTTCCGAGAAAGTGTGGGGAATAGAGCCTGGGTGTCCACACTTTTTCCACCGTTTGTTGTCTTGAATTTCTCACTAAAACCAAATCCAAGTAGGTCACATTGTGCCCTGGGGTAGAAAAGTAACTCCCTACTAGTGTTGTACGGTATACCGGTACTAGTATATCATCGCGGTAATCTTGGCCTCCATGGCGACGTACAAAGTACGTTTCTTAACAAGATGATGCAACCAAACCTGATAGTTGATACTGTTACCTGATTGGCTGTCAGTGTGTCCCTCCCACTGATCAGTGATCGCTTCCTGCGTCTCTCGGTTACCGGTGAGCGAGTTACTTTTTTCATGCAACTTTTGGTTTCTTATGATGAAGAAAAAATGTATACATTATATTTGGAACATTTTTTAGAACGTATTTTCTTAGTTTAAATCGATGACGTGTCTATTGCGATATATATTGATATCATTTTATCGCCCAGCCCTATTCAAGGGTATCTGTATAGCGTACAGGTGTCAAACTCAAGGCCCGGGGGCCGGATGTGGCCCGCCACTTCATTTTATTTGGCCCTGGAAAGCCTGGAAATTATATGTATCAATAAAGTACTTTAACTTGTCTTACTAAATGTATTCTTTCTTTCTATTTTGGGAGAAAAACAACATATGTACTCCATGTAATCGCAAATGATGTTCACTTAAATATTGTCTAATTATGCAAAAATATATGATCAAACATTCAAACCGTTTTTTAAATAGAAATAAATACTAATGATGATGATTTCAAAGCAAGTTATCCATCAAAGTGTGCAATGTAAAAGTAGCAATAGATTTCATGGTCCAATTGTGAAATTTACTATGCTTTTTACAGTATTTTTCTCTAAATGAAAAAAAAATCCAGTACTTTTTTTACTGTAATAAACTGTGGTGTTGTTTTGGCATTAACAGTAATACACCCAAAAATATACGCTTGTTGATTTGCAGTAAAAAAAAATAAAAAAAAATTAAACTGTAATTGTACTGTAAAATTGCAGTTTTATTATTTACAGTAAAAAAAACTAATGTACATTTTACAGTAAAATTCTGGCAACTGAGTTGCCTTTTCTTTTTGTACCATAAAAACAGCAGTACAGTTTTTCCATTTACAGTAATATACACTACATTTTGAGGTGAAATTATTGCAATTTACCATATTTTTGTGACATTTTAGTTTTTAATCTACTGTATCTACTATATGATCAAACATTCAAACCGTTTTTTTAAATAGAAATAAATACTAATAATGATGATTTCAAAGCAGGTTATCCATCAAAGTGTGCAATGTAAAAGTAGCAATAGATTTCATGGTCAAATTGTGAAATTTACTGTGCTTTTTACAGCATTTTTCTCTAAATGAAAAAAAACAGTACTTTTTTTACTGTAATAAACTGTGGTGTTGTTTTGGCATTAACAGTAATACACCCAAAAATATACGCTTGTTGATTTGCAGTAAAAAAAAAAAAAAAAATTTTAAACTAATTGTACTGTAAAATTGCAGTTTTATTATTTACAGTAAAAAAAAACTAATGTACATTTTACAGTAAAATTCTGGCAACTGAGTTGCCTTTTTTTTTTTTTACCATAAAAACAGCAGTACAGTTTTTCCATTTACAGTAATATACACTACATTTTGAGGTGAAATTATTGCAACTTACCATATTTTTGTGACATTTTAGTTTTTAATCTACTAATAAAATGCATAAAAAAATGGTATTCACTGTTAGAAACAAAAGATGTACTCATGTAATCGCAAATGATGTTCACTTAAATATTGTCTAATTATGCAAAAATATATATGATCAAACATTCAACCCGTTTTTTAAATATAAATAAATACTAATAATGATGATTTCAAAGCAAGTTATCCATCAAAGTGTGCAATGTAAAAGCAGCAATAGATTTCATGGTCAAATTGTGAAATTTACTGTGGTTTTTACAGCATTTTTCTCTAAATGAAAAAAAACAGTACTTTTTTTACTGTAATAAACTGTGGTGTTGTTTTGGCATTAACAGTAATACACCCAAAAATATACGCTTGTTGATTTGCAGAAAAAAAATAAAAAAATAATTTAAAACTGTAATTGTACTGTAAAATTGCAGTTTTATTATTTACAGTAAAAAAAACTAATGTACATTTTACAGTAAAATTCTGGCAACTGAGTTGCCTTTTTTTTTTTTTTTTTACCATAAAAACAGCAGTACAGTTTTTCCATTTACAGTAACATACACTACATTTTGAGGTGAAATTATTGCAACTTACCATATTTTTGTGACATTTTAGTTTTTAATCTACTAATAAAATGCATTAAAAAATGGTATTCACTGTTAGAAACAACATATGTACTCCATGTAATCGCAAATAATGTTCACATAAATATTGTCTAATTATGCAAAAATATATGATCAAACATTCAAACCGTTTTTTAAATATAAATAAATACTAATAATGATGATTTCAAAGCAAGTTATCCATCAAAGTGTGCAATGTAAAAGCAGCAATAGATTGCATGGTCCAATTGTGAAATTTACTGTGGTTTTTACAGCATTTTTCTCTAAATGAAAAAAAAAATCCAGTACTTTTTTTACTGTAATAAACTGTGGTGTTGTTTTGGCATTAACAGTAATACACCCAAAAAATATACGCTTGTTGATTTGCAGTAAAAAAAAAATAAAAAAATGTAAAACTAATTGTACTGTAAAATTGCAGTTTTATTATTTACAGTAAAAAAAACTAATGTACATTTTACAGTAAAATTCTGGCAACTGAGTTGCCTTTTTTTTTTTTTTTTACCATAAAAACAGCAGTACAGTTTTTCCATTTACAGTAATATACACTACATTTTGAGGTGAAATTATTGCAACTTACCATATTTTTGTGACATTTTAGTTTTTAATCTACTAACAAAATGCATTAAAAAAATGGTATTCACTGTTAGAAACAACATATGTACTCCATGTAATCGCAAATGATGTTCACATAAATATTGTCTAATTATGCAAAAATATATGATCAAACATTCAAACCGTTTTTTAAATAGAAATAAATACTAATAATAATGATTTCAAAGCAAGTTATCCATCAAAGTGTGCAATGTAAAAGCAGCAATAGATTTCATGGTCAAATTGTGACATTTACTGTGCTTTTTACAGCATTTTTCTCCATATGAAAAAAAAAAAAAATTTTTTTACTGTAATAAACTGTGGTGTCGTTTTGGCATTCACAGTAATACATGGAAAAATCTACACTTGTTGATTTGCGGTAAAAAAATAAATACAAAATAAAAAAAATTTAATTGTACAGTAGAATTGCAGGTTTTTTTTATTTACAGTAAAAAAAAAAGTAATGTAAATTTCACAGTAAAATTCTGGCAACTGAGCTGCCTTTTTTTTTTTTTTTACCATAAAAACAGCAGTACAGTTTTTCCATTTGCAGTAATATACACTACATTTTGAGGTGAAATTATTGCAACTTACCATATTTTTGTGACATTTTAGTTTTTAATCTACTAATAAAATGCATAAAAAAATGGTATTCACTGTTAGAAACAAAAGATGTACTCATGTAATCGCAAATGATGTTCACATAAATATTGTCTAATTATGCAAAAATATATATGATCAAACATTCAACCCGTTTTTTAAATAGAAATAAATACTAATAATGATGATTTCAAAGCAAGTTATCCATCAAATTGTGCAATGTAAAAGTAGCAATAGATTTCATGGTGAAATTGTGACATTTACTGTTCTTTTTACAGCATTTTTCTCTAAATGAAAAAAAAAAAATCCAATACTTTTTTTACTGTAATAAACTGTGGTGTTGTTTTGTAATACACCCAAAAATATACGCTTGTTGATTTGCAGTAAAAAATAAAATAAAAAAAAAAAAAAAAAAAAAACTGTAATTGTACTGTAAAATTGCAGTGTAATTATTTACAGTAAAAAAAAAAAAAATGTACATTTTACAGTAAAATTTTGGCAACTGAGTTGCCTTTTTTTTTTTACCATAAAAACAGCAGTACAGTTTTTCCATTTACAGTAATATACACTACATTTTGAGGTGAAATGATTGCAACTTACCATATTTTTGTGACATTTTAGTTTTTAATCTACTGTATCTACTATATGATCAAACATTCAAACCGTTTTTTTAAATAGAAATAAATACTAATAATGAGGATTTCAAAGCAGGTTATCCATCAAAGTGTGCAATATAAAAGTAGCAATAGATTTCATGGTCAAATTGTGACATTTACTGTGCTTTTTACAGCATTTTTCTCTAAATGAAAAAAAACGGCACTTTTTTTTTTACTGTAATAAACTGTGGTGCCGTTTTGGCATTTACAGTAATACACCGAAAAATCTACATTTGTTGATTTGCAGTAAAAAAAATAAAAATATATATATATAACAAAACATTTTTTTTTTTTATTGTACTGTAAAATTGCAGTTTTTTTTATTTACAGTAAAAAAAAACGTGAATGTTAATTTTACAGTAAAATTCTGGCAACTGAGCTGCCTTTTTTTTTTCAGTACAGTTTTTCCATTTACAGTAAAATTAACTACATTTTGAGGTGAAACTATTGCAACTTACCATATTTTTTGGACATTTTAGTTTTTAATCTACTAATAAAATGCATTAAAAAATGGTATTCACTGTTAGAAGCGGCCCTCTGGGGCCAAACATAACTATGTGGCCCTCAGTGAAAACCACTTTGACACCTCTGAGTTAGCGTCATTCTTTGTCACGCTAGTCCATTCCATCCATTAGAATATGCTCGGGAAAAACATGTGCAAATCTATTTTAGGGTCGCATTTGGCGCCTTATGGTGCACCAGCTGCGAGAGCGGGCCCTATTGCCACCTGCTGTGCGCCCCACGTTATCTCCCCATCGCTCCGCGTCTGCAGCAGCCGTTTTAGGGAGCTGTGAGTCAGCTCGGTGGACTGCAGCCAACGTGACCTTGGTTTCACTTGTCAGATGAGAGTAAAAACTATTCAACTGCTCAGCTTTAAAGTGAGATGCACAATAGAGTCTGATTGGGTGGAAAGTCCGAGTGCACGAGTGCTGATTCTAATGATGACTCAAGAACGGCTTCAGTGAGACCACACAAATATCATGAAATGTACCCTGAAGGTGGAGAGTGAGAGTGGACGTTTTGCAAAGACATAAAGAAGAAAGTGCAGGTGTGAAAGTAACATGTCTTCTAAAAACTAAATCATGCAAAACATCTGCTAAGTTTGCTGGAATCATTCTAAAAGTCTGGAAACAAAAGCTTGTCCTTGGACCTTGATGGGCAAGGTCATATCTTCATGACTAATCAACAGCTTTAAATTGATGTGACGCTTATTTACATAAGAAAATGTCATTTTATTCACCTTTGAGTCGTTTTATTCGACACACTAGATGAGGCAATTGCTGAAGGAACTGCGTGTGAATGCTCCAATGCTGAAGTTGAACTGAAATCCTGGAATTTTGTTTTAGAATTTATGAAGTAGAGCACACAATTGTGAACAGGCTGAATATTTTGAAGTTGGAACCGTTTGAATCAGATGAAAAATGTGGGACTTGTGGAACTTTGAAGAATGTCCCATTGATTTCAATGGGAATTTCGGGAAAAGCGGGAATTTTTTTGAAATTGGTAAAAAAAAAAACATGAATGGTCTGAATGAGTTGAAATGGTTGGTGTTGGAATTTTTCTAATCGGTTGAGAACTGTTGAAGTAGTAACATTTTTAATTGAGAAATGGCATTCCTGGAATTTCGGGAAAACCAGGAATTTTTCCAGTTCAAAAAACAACTTCGTTTTTTGTCCTGATTAAGAGGAATGTTTTGACAGTGGAACGTTTGGAATGGAAATGGAATTTTTCTCAAATTTGGGGATTTCGGGAAAAGCGGGAATTTTTTTGAAATTGGTATAAAAACATGTTCTGAATGAGTTGAAATGGTTGGTGTTGGAATTTTTCAAATAGGTTGAGAACTGTTGAAGTAGGAACATGTTGAATTGAGAAATGGTATTACGGAATTCCTGGAATTTCGGGAAAACCGGGAATTTTTCCAGTTCAAAAAACAACTTAGTTTTTTGTCCTGATTAAGAGGAATGTTTTGACCGTAGAACGGTTGAAATGCGTTGAAAAATGTGGAAGGAGTAGTCGCCAGAGAAAAAGGGTGAAAATAGGGCTTTGGAAAACCAGGAATTCTGGAAAATCCTGGAATTTTTTAAAACTTAGAAAAGGGGAAGTTTGACTTTCCATGATGGTGGAATATGTTGAAGTTGGAACAGTTTGAATCAGATGAAAAATGTGGGACTTTTGGAACTTTGAAGAATGTCCCGTTGATTTCAATGGGAATTTTCCTCAAATTTGGGAATTTCGGGAAAACCTGGAATTTTTCCAGTTAAAAAAACAACTTCGTTTTTTTGTCCTGATTGAGAGGAATGTTTTGACGGTGGAGCGGTTGAAATGGAAATGGAATTTTCCTAAAATTTGGGAATTTCGGGAAAAGCGGGAATTTTTTGGAAATTGGTAAAAAAAAAACATGAATGGTCTGATGAGTTGAAATGGTTGGTGTTGAAATTTTTCAAATCGGTTGAGAACTGTTGAAGTAGTAACATGTTGAATTGAGAAATGGTATTACGGAATTCCTGGAATTTCGGGAAAACCGGGAATTTTTCCAGTTAAAAAAACAACTTCGTTTTTTGTACTGATTGAGAGGAATGTTTTGACGGTGGAGCGGTTGAAATGGAAATGGAATTTTCCTCAAATTTGGGAATTTCGGGAAAAGCAGGAATTTTTGGGAAATTGGTAAAAAACATGAATGGTCTGAATGAGTTGAAATGGTTGGTGTTGGAATTTTTCAAATCGGTTGAGAACTGTTGAAGTAGTAACATGTTGAATTGAGAAATGGTATTACGGAATTCCTGGAATTTCGGGAAAACCGGGAATTTTTCCAGTTAAAAAAACAACTTCGTTTTTTGTCCTGATTGAGAGGAATTTTTTGACCGTAGAACGGTTGAAATGTGTTGAAAAATGTGGAAGGAGTAGTCGCCAGAAAAAAAGGGTGAAAATAGGGCTTTGGAAAACCAGGAATTCTGGAAAATCCTGGAATTGTTTTTAAACTTGGAAAAGAGGAAGTTTGACTTTCCAGGATGGTGGAATATGTTGAAGTTGGAACAGTTTGAATCAGATGAAAAATGTGGGACTTTTGGAACTTTGAAGAATGTCCCGTTGATTTCAATGGGAATTTTCCTCAAATTTGGGAATTTCGGGAAAACCTGGAATTTTTCCAGTTAAAAAAACAACTTCGTTTTTTTGTCCTGATTGAGAGGAATGTTTTGACGGTGGAGCGGTTGAAATGGAAATGGAATTTTCCTAAAATTTGGGAATTTCGGGAAAAGCGGGAATTTTTTGGAAATTGGTAAAAAAAAACATGAATGGTCTGATGAGTTGAAATGGTTGGTGTTGAAATTTTTCAAATCGGTTGAGAACTGTTGAAGTAGTAACATGTTGAATTGAGAAATGGTATTACGGAATTCCTGGAATTTCGGGAAAACCGGGAATTTTTCCAGTTCAAAAAACAACTTAGTTTTTTGTCCTGATTAAGAGGAATGTTTTGACCGTAGAACGGTTGAAATGCGTTGAAAAATGTGGAAGGAGTAGTCGCCAGAAAAAAAGGGTGAAAATAGGGCTTTGGAAAACCAGGAATTCTGGAAAATCCTGGAATTTTTTAAAACTTAGAAAAGGGGAAGTTTGACTTTCCATGATGGTGGAATATGTTGAAGTTGGAACAGTTTGAATCAGATGAAAAATGTGGGACTTTTGGAACTTTGAAGAATGTCCCGTTGATTTCAATGGGAATTTTCCTCAAATTTGGGAATTTCGGGAAAACCTGGAATTTTTCCAGTTAAAAAAACAACTTCGTTTTTTTGTCCTGATTGAGAGGAATGTTTTGACGGTGGAGCGGTTGAAATGGAAATGGAATTTTCCTAAAATTTGGGAATTTCGGGAAAAGCGGGAATTTTTTGGAAATTGGTAAAAAAAAAAACATGAATGGTCTGATGAGTTGAAATGGTTGGTGTTGAAATTTTTCAAATCGGTTGAGAACTGTTGAAGTAGTAACATGTTGAATTGAGAAATGGTATTACGGAATTCCTGGAATTTCGGGAAAACCGGGAATTTTTCCAGTTAAAAAAACAACTTCGTTTTTTGTACTGATTGAGAGGAATGTTTTGACGGTGGAGCGGTTGAAATGGAAATGGAATTTTCCTCAAATTTGGGAATTTCGGGAAAAGCAGGAATTTTTGGGAAATTGGTAAAAAACATGAATGGTCTGAATGAGTTGAAATGGTTGGTGTTGGAATTTTTCAAATCGGTTGAGAACTGTTGAAGTAGTAACATGTTGAATTGAGAAATGGTATTACGGAATTCCTGGAATTTCGGGAAAACCGGGAATTTTTCCAGTTAAAAAAACAACTTCGTTTTTTGTCCTGATTGAGAGGAATTTTTTGACCGTAGAACGGTTGAAATGTGTTGAAAAATGTGGAAGGAGTAGTCGCCAGAAAAAAAGGGTGAAAATAGGGCTTTGGAAAACCAGGAATTCTGGAAAATCCTGGAATTGTTTTTAAACTTGGAAAAGAGGAAGTTTGACTTTCCAGGATGGTGGAATATGTTGAAGTTGGAACAGTTTGAATCAGATGAAAAATGTGGGACTTTTGGAACTTTGAAGAATGTCCCGTTGATTTCAATGGGAATTTTCCTCAAATTTGGGAATTTCGGGAAAACCTGGAATTTTTCCAGTTAAAAAAACAACTTCGTTTTTTTGTCCTGATTGAGAGGAATGTTTTGACGGTGGAGCGGTTGAAATGGAAATGGAATTTTCCTAAAATTTGGGAATTTCGGGAAAAGCGGGAATTTTTTGGAAATTGGTAAAAAAAAACATGAATGGTCTGATGAGTTGAAATGGTTGGTGTTGAAATTTTTCAAATCGGTTGAGAACTGTTGAAGTAGTAACATGTTGAATTGAGAAATGGTATTACGGAATTCCTGGAATTTCGGGAAAACCGGGAATTTTTCCAGTTCAAAAAACAACTTAGTTTTTTGTCCTGATTAAGAGGAATGTTTTGACCGTAGAACGGTTGAAATGCGTTGAAAAATGTGGAAGGAGTAGTCGCCAGAAAAAAAGGGTGAAAATAGGGCTTTGGAAAACCAGGAATTCTGGAAAATCCTGGAATTTTTTAAAACTTAGAAAAGGGGAAGTTTGACTTTCCATGATGGTGGAATATGTTGAAGTTGGAACAGTTTGAATCAGATGAAAAATGTGGGACTTTTGGAACTTTGAAGAATGTCCCGTTGATTTCAATGGGAATTTTCCTCAAATTTGGGAATTTCGGGAAAACCTGGAATTTTTCCAGTTAAAAAAACAACTTCGTTTTTTTGTCCTGATTGAGAGGAATGTTTTGACGGTGGAGCGGTTGAAATGGAAATGGAATTTTCCTAAAATTTGGGAATTTCGGGAAAAGCGGGAATTTTTTGGAAATTGGTAAAAAAAAACATGAATGGTCTGATGAGTTGAAATGGTTGGTGTTGAAATTTTTCAAATCGGTTGAGAACTGTTGAAGTAGTAACATGTTGAATTGAGAAATGGTATTACGGAATTCCTGGAATTTCGGGAAAACCGGGAATTTTTCCAGTTAAAAAAACAACTTCGTTTTTTGTACTGATTGAGAGGAATGTTTTGACGGTGGAGCGGTTGAAATGGAAATGGAATTTTCCTCAAATTTGGGAATTTCGGGAAAAGCAGGAATTTTTGGGAAATTGGTAAAAAACATGAATGGTCTGAATGAGTTGAAATGGTTGGTGTTGGAATTTTTCAAATCGGTTGAGAACTGTTGAAGTAGTAACATGTTGAATTGAGAAATGGTATTACGGAATTCCTGGAATTTCGGGAAAACCGGGAATTTTTCCAGTTAAAAAAACAACTTCGTTTTTTGTCCTGATTGAGAGGAATTTTTTGACCGTAGAACGGTTGAAATGTGTTGAAAAATGTGGAAGGAGTAGTCGCCAGAAAAAAAGGGTGAAAATAGGGCTTTGGAAAACCAGGAATTCTGGAAAATCCTGGAATTGTTTTTAAACTTGGAAAAGAGGAAGTTTGACTTTCCAGGATGGTGGAATATGTTGAAGTTGGAACAGTTTGAATCAGATGAAAAATGTGGGACTTTTGGAACTTTGAAGAATGTCCCGTTGATTTCAATGGGAATTTTCCTAAAATTTGGGAATTTCGGGAAAACCGGGAATTTTTCCAGTTAAATAAACACTTTCGTTTTTTGTCCTCATTGAGAGGAATGTTTTGACGGTGGAGTGGTTGAAATGGGAATGGAATTTTCCTCAAATTTGGGAATTTCTGGAAAAGCGGGAATTTTTTGGAAATTGGTAAAAAAACATGAATGGTCTGATGAGTTGAAATGGTTGGTGTTGGAATTTTTCAAATCGGTTGAGAACTGTTAAAGTGGTAACATGTTGAATTGAGAAATGGTATTATGGAATTCCTGGAATTTCGGGAAAACCGGGAATTTTTCCAGTTCAAAAAACTATTTTGTTTTTTGTCCTGATTAAGAGGAATGTTTTGACTGTAGAACGGTTGAAATGCGTTGAAAAATGTGGAAGGAGTAGTCGCCAGAAAAAAAGGGTGAAAATAGGGCTTTGGAAAACCAGGAATTCTGGAAAATCCTGGAATTTTTTTAAACTTGAAAAAGGGGAATTTTGACTTTCCAGGATGGTGGAATATGTTGAAGTTGGAACAGTTTGAATCAGATGAAAAATGTGGGACTTTTGGAACTTTGAAGAATGTCCCGTTGATTTCAATGGGAATTTTCCTAAAATGTGGGAATTTCGGGAAAACCGGGAATTTTTCCAGTTAAATAAACACTTTCTTTTTTTGTCCTCATTGAGAGGAATATTTTGACGGTGGAGCGGTTGAAATGGAAATGGAATTTTCCTCAAATTTGGGAATTTCTGGAAAAGCGGGAATTTTTTGGAAATTGGTAAAGAACATGAATGGTCTGATGAGTTGAAATGGTTGGTGTTGGAATTTTTCAAATCGGTTGAGAACTGTTAAAGTGGTAACATGTTGAATTGAGAAATGGTATTATGGAATTCCTGGAATTTCGGGAAAACCGGGAATTTTTCCAGTTCAAAAAACTATTTTGTTTTTTGTCCTGATTAAGAGGAATGTTTTGACTGTAGAACGGTTGAAATGCGTTGAAAAATGTGGAAGGAGTAGTCGCCAGAAAAAAAGGGTGAAAATAGGGCTTTGGAAAACCAGGAATTCTGGAAAATCCTGGAATTTTTTTAAACTTGGAAAAGGGGAGTTTTGACTTTCCAGGATGGTGGAATATGTTGAAGTTGGAACAGCTTGAATCAGATGAAAAATGTGGGACTTTTGGAACTTTGAAGAATGTCCCGTTGATTTCAATGGGAATTTTCCTAAAATTTGGGAATTTCGGGAAAACCGGGAATTTTTCCAGTTAAAAAAAGAACTTCGTTTTTTGTCCTCATTAAGAGGAATGTTTTGACGGTGGAACGGTTGAAATTGAAATGGAATTTTCCTAAAATGTGGGAATTTCGGGCAAAGCAGGAATTTTTTTGAAATTGGTAAAAAACATGAATGGTCTGAATGAGTTGAAATGGTTGGTGTTGGAATTTTTCAAATCGGTTGAGAACTGTTGAAGTAGTAACATGTTGAATTGAGAAATGGTATTACGGAATTCTTGGAATTTCGGGAAAACCGGGAATTTTTCCAGTTCAAAAAACAACTTAGTTTTTTGTCCTGATTAAGAGGAATGTTTTGACCGTAGAACGGTTGAAATGCGTTGAAAAATGTGGAAGGAGTAGTCGCCAGAAAAAAAGGGTGAAAATAGGGCTTTGGAAAACCAGGAATTCTGGAAAATCCTGGAATTTTTTAAAACCTAGAAAAGGGGAAGTTTGACTTTCCAGGATGGTGGAATATGTTGAAGTTGGAACAGTTTGAATCAGATGAAAAATGTGGGACTTTTGGAACTTTGAAGAATGTCCCGTTGATTTCAATGGGAATTTTCCTAAAATTTGGGAATTTCGGGAAAACCGGGAATTTTTCCAGTTAAAAAAACAACTTCGTTTTTTGTCCTGATTGAGAGGAATATTTTGACGGTGGAGCGGTTGAAATGGAAATGGAATTTTCCTCAAATTTGGGAATTTCTGGAAAAGCGGGAATTTTTTGGAAGTTGGTAAAAAACATGAATGGTCTGATGAGTTGAAATGGTTGGTGTTGGAATTTTTCAAATCGTTCGAGAAATGTTGAAGTGGTAACATGTTGAATTGAGAAATGGTATTACGGAATTCCTGGAATTTCGGGAAAACCGGGAATTTTTCCAGGTCAAAAAACAACTTCGTTTTTTTGTCCTGATTAAGAGGAATGTTTTGACCGTAGAACGGTTGAAATGCGTTGAAAAATGTGGAAGGAGTAGTCGCCCGAAAAAAAGGGTGAAAATAGGTCTTTGGAAAACCAGGAATTCTGGAAAATCCTGGAATTTTTTTTTAAACTTGGAAAAGGGGAAGTTTGACTTTCCAGGATGTTGGAATATGTTGAAGTTGGAACAGTTTGAATCAGATGAAAAATGTGGGACTTTTGGAACTTTGAAGAATGTCCCGTTGATTTCAATGGGAATTTTCCTCAAATTTGGGAATTTCGGGAAAACCGGGAATTTTTCCAGTTAAAAAAAGAACTTCGTTTTTTGTCCTCATTAAGAGGAATGTTTTGACGGTGGAACGGTTGAAATGGAAATGGAATTTTCCTAAAATGTGGGAATTTCGGGCAAAGCAGGAATTTTTTTGAAATTGGTAAAAAACATGAATGGTCTGAATGAGTTGAAATGGTTGGTGTTGGAATTTTTCAAATCGGTTGAGAACTGTTGAAGTAGTAACATGTTGAATTGAGAAATGGTATTACGGAATTCCTGGAATTTCGGGAAAACCGGGAATTTTTCCAGTTCAAAAAACAACTTGTTTTTTTTTTCCTGATTAAGAGGAATGTTTTGACCGTAGAACGGTTGAAATGCATTGAAAAATGTGGAAGGAGTAGTCGCCAGAAAAAAAGGGTGAAAATAGGTCTTTGTAAAACCAGGAATTCTGGAAAATCCTGGAATTTTTTAAAACCTAGAAAAGGGGAAGTTTGACTTTCCAGGATGGTGGAATATGTTGAAGTTGGAACAGTTTGAATCAGATGAAAAATGTGGGACTTTTGGAACTTTGAAGAATGTCCCGTTGATTTCAATGGGAATGTTCCTAAAATTTGGGAATTTTGGGAAAACCTGGAATTTTTCCAGTTAAAAAAACAACTTCATTTTTTGTCCTCATTGAGAGGAATGTTTTGACGGTGGAGCGGTTGAAATGAAAATGGAATTTTCCTAAAATTTGGGAATTTCGGGAAAAGCGGGAATTTTTTTGAAATTGGTAAAAAAACATTAATGGTCTGAATGAGTTGAAATGGTTGGTGTTGCTAAAACAATGGCACAGTGCTGTGTACAGAACATAAACTTAGTTTGAGTTTGTTCCAGAATTAGGTCACACGCTACCTTCCCTTCTTTTCCCTAAAGCGGAGCACATATGGGAACTTTATACATTCCTGCTGTCAAAAAAAGTAATGTAACCCCATTTTTTACACACAAAAGTGTTTGTCTGGCAGTCCCAGAAGACCCCACCGGTTTGTTCAGGCATGATAGATTCCTGCCAACTTACATAAGCCCGGCAAGTCAACTGCGTTATTTGACGCATGCAAGGAACTCCACCAGGGTTTTTTTTTTGTTTACTAGAAGTGGATGAGTCACTTAATCACTGACACCGTGCTAGTGGTCCGCCAGGCCTGGCTTCAGCTAAAAAATGGTCTGCAACTCGTCTCGGTGGCCTTCGGAGAGGAGAAGAATTCAAAGTGTCTTCTGAAGAGAGTCCCCGCCGCTCTCAGGTGATGAAGACATCAGTCAACCCGCCATGGAAGATTATACCTTCAGAATGGAACGCTGCTGTGTTCTTCTAGTATGCGAGTACAGTAACTCTCAGAGGACCTCACGTTCCTCCCCAGGAGATGTAGCTAGAAGTTTGCCAGAAAGTTACCAGGGATGACTGTGGACTGTGGACAACTTTTGAAGTTCAAACAACCCGTGGAGTTCAAACAACCCGAGTCTGAAGTTCAACCTATTTTCGTAGTGGTAATCTTGCTAAATCACGCAAAAAAATCTGCTTGACTTCGTCAAATCTTACCAACCTTTTGCTGACTCGAATCTTGCAAGGCTTGCTCCCGATCTCACCTCGGCTAAATTATCTGCGATTTCTGCAAATCTTGCTGGAATTTAGCTAAATCACACGAGACTTCACTAAATCGGGAAAATCTCCCGCTAAATCGGGCGGGAGTTCCGCAAATCTCATGAGATGCACTAAATGCCGCAAAGCCTAATCAAATCCTGTGAAGAATTCAACCAGGACGTCCACTAAAAAATCTCAATTCCTGTGGAACTTTCACAAAAACACCTGAAATCCTGTCAAATCAGTGTCAATCAATCAAAGTTTACTTATATAGCCCTAAATCACGAGTGTCTCAAAGGGCTGCACAAGCCACAACGACATCCTGGGCTCAGATCCCACATCAGGGCAAGAAAAAACTCAACCCAATAGGATGACAATGAGAAACTTGGGAGAGGACCGCAAATCTCACGAGACTTTTACAAAATCACGAGAGATGTCCTTAGACCTGTCAGACACTTCCGCAAAAACCTTTGCTAAATCACGCAAGACGTTTTTAAATCTCACAAGACTTTTACAAAGTCACGAGAGATGTCCTTAGACCTGTTAGATGTCCACTAAATCCTGCGAGACTTCCGCAAAGACCTTCGCTAAATCACGCTAAATGTTTTTAAATCTCACAAGACTTTTATGAAATCACGAGAGATGTCCTTAGACCTGTCAGAGACTTCTGCAAAGACCTTTGCTAAATCACCCAAGATGATTTTGAATCTCACAAGACTTTTAGGAAATCACGAGAGATGTCCTTAGACCTGTTAGAGACTTCCGCAAAGACCTTTGCTAAATCACGCAAGATGTTTTTAAATCTCACAAGACTTTTAGAAAGTCACGAGAGATGTCCTCAGACCTGTTAGAGACTTCCGCAAAGACCTTCGCTAAATCACGCAAGTTGTTTTTAAATCTCATAAGACTTTTATGAAATCACAAGAGAAGTCCTTAGACCTGTTAGACTTCCAGAAAAACCTTTGCTAAATCACGCAAGATGTTTTTAAATCTCACAAGACTGTTATGAAATCACGAGAGACTTCCGCAAAGACCGTTGCTAAATCACGCAAGATGTTTTTAAATCTCACAAGACTTTTACAAAGTCACAAGAGATGTCCTTAGACCTGTCAGATGTCCACTAAATCCTGCGAGACTTCCGCGAAGCCCTTTGCTAAATCACGCAAGTTGTTTTTAAATCTCACAAGACTTTTATGAAATCACGAGAGATGTCCTTAGACCTGTTAGAGACTTCCGCAAAGACCTTTGCTAAATCACGCAAGATGTTTTTAAATCTCACAAGACTTTTACAAAGTCACGAGTGATGTCCTTAGACCTGTCAGATATCCACTAAATCCTATGAGACTTCCGCAAAGACCTTCGCTAAATCACGCTAGATGTTTTTAAATCCCATAATAATGTTTCTAAGTAAAGCAAGACTTTTGCAAATCTTGGAAGGTTTTGTGTAAAATCCCATTTGTTCAGATCTCCCGAGACTTGTGCTAATCAATTTAAATACTTCCGTACAACCGACAAGATTTCTGCCAAGTCACTTGTAGTGCAGTCAAATCCTAGAAGATTTCCGCTAGACCACGTGAGACTTCCTCGTATCTAACAAGACTTAAGTCACACAAGGCTTCTGCTAATTCGAGACTTCCCCAAAGTCAAGCCAACATTATGAATTCCACTCGCCACATCCCCAGAATCTATCACCTCGCTATCTTTATCTCGTGCCTGCTCGATGGTACGCAACTGTCGTCATCAGGATTGCTTCGCTATAAACCGGATCTTCAAGATAGGTGAGAGTGAGACATCAGTGTGTAGGTCAACTCAACCAGATTATTTCCCTCTGTTGAGGTCTATTTTTGTAGCGCTACAAAGCAGGCCTATTGTTTCGCGTGTCAATAAGTGATCCAGGGGCCATGTTTGATTTAGGGATAAAATAGTTTTAAATAGAGGGGGGGTCACCTTGTTGTAGAGTGACATACGATACAACAATGAGTCACCTTGGTGGTTGGCAGAGAAGAATAATGTCCTGTTTTTCAAGCACGAGGTCCATACCATATAGTGATAGCATACGGGTGACCTGAGTCACTGGTCCAGCAGATTCCTCACGTTTACAAACACTAAATTAGTCTGATTTCTCAAATAATTGAGTTTTTTCCATTGAAGTCCCAGTTTCCATGCTCTATCTCTAATGCGGCTGTTGGCCTAACGCAGTGTGCTCTTTGTACATGACATTTCGAGTAATTTAGCGAAAATCTTGCACGATTTGCGGAAGGTGTGCTCGATTTGGCAGAAATCTCCCAGATCTGATTAAGCGATCGCAAGATTTTGAGAAAGTCTTGCGGGATTTTCAGTAAGTTTCCAGTAGTTTAGCAGAAATCTTGGAGGGTTTGCTATCGTCTCACGTCATTTACGAGAATCTGGTGTGGCTGAGCGGGAGAGATGAGAACATGTTTTTACTTCTACTCGACGTCCATTGCACCGGTCCTCTCCAAGGTTTCTCATTGTCCCATTGGGTTGAGTTTTTCCTTGCCCTGATGTGGGATCTGAGCCGAGGATGTCGTTGTGGCTTGTGCAGCCCTATGAGACACTCGTGATTTAGGGCTATATAAGTAAACATTGATTGATTGATTGATTCTCGAGACAGAGACCAAGCTACTAGCTCTATCTTATTAGCATGTGTCATTCTCTCTCTATACTTTTCACATTTTCTTGGTATCAGACAATATTTTCGGTATATGCGATGGAATTTTGACCTGACATGTTTGGACTGTCATCTGCAGTCTTCTCCAGAAGGGTCACCTGACCACTGTGAGGTGTTGCCTATCAGCTGTTCTTACAGGCGCAGCCAACCAGGCAGACCTATCAAGTCTACCTCAAACGATGGATTAAGGAGGCAAACGAACTAAGGAAGCGGCCCCTAGGAAACCATCAATCGGGATACCTGGGACTCCTTCCTTCATTAACCATCAAACCTCAAATCTTGTGAGATGAATGTGAATCTTGCATCATTTCTGCAAAATACCCTGAGGATTCCTCAGATTTTGCAAGACTTTAACTAAATTACGCAAAACTTTCACAAATCTTGCAAAATTTCAGAACTTCCTCATACATATACGCTGCTGACCTATCTCCGCTCGGGATGGTCTCCTGCTGGCCCCACTATGGACTCTCACTATTATGTTAGATCCACTATGGACTGGACTCTCACTATTATGTTAGATCCACTATGGACTGGACTCTCACAATATTATGCTAGATCCACTCGACGTCCATTGCACCGGTCGGCCCTCCAAGGTTTCTCATTGTCCCATTGGGTTGAGTTTTTCCTTGCCCTGATGTGGGATATGAGCCGAGGATGTCGTTGTGGCTTGTGCAGCCCTTTGAGACACTCGTGATAGAGGGCTATATAATTAAACATTGATTGATTGATTGATTGATTGATTGAGAAAGAATCCTCCATTCTAACTCCTAAAAGTCATGTATGCTTACTTACTTACTTAATCCTCTTGGTCCCTGACGGGACATAAGGCTTTGACGATCTGCCTCCATCTGGACCTGTCTTGAGCAACATGCTGTGCCTCGCCCCAGGTTAGGTTCATCTCCTTCAGCTCAGCGGTCAGCGTACGCCGCCACGTGTTCTTGGGCCGGCCTTGTTTCCTTTTCCCAGGTGGAGTCCAACGTAGTGCGATCTTGGGGATGCGGTCTTGATCCATCCTCAGAAAATGCCCAAGCCATTGGAATCGGCGGCATTTGATCTCTAGCACCACACTGTTGCACTTGGTCTTCTTGTATAGATGTGCATTGGATATTTTCTCAGGCCGGAAGATTCGACCGAGTTTCCTGAGGCATCCATTGTGGAAGGCTTCGACTTTTTTCATGTCGTAGGATGTTACTCGCCAGCACTCCGAGCCGTACAACAATACAGATTTTACATTATTGTTGTAAAGTCTGACCTTTGTTCTTAAGCTGTATTGCTTGGACTTCCAGATGGTGTGTAGCCTAGCACACACACCAAAGTCATGTATGACTGCCACTAAATTATACAGGATGTCCTCAAATCTGGTGAGATTTATGTTCAATCTCATAAAACTTCCACTAAGTCAGGTGAGAATTCTTTAGACTTTGACTAAATCACACCAGTCATGAACGACTTCCACAAGTCTTGCAAGATTTCCGCTAAGTCACTGAAGACTGCATCAAATTTGCAAGACTGGTCCTGAAAGGCCTACTGAAAGCCACTACTACCGACCACGCAGTCTGATAGTTTATATATCAATGAGGAAATCTTAACATTGCAACACATGCCAATACGGCCGGGTTAACTTATAAAGTGCAATTTTAAATTTCCCGGGGAACTTCCGGTTCAAAACGCCTTTGGAGGATGACGTATGCGTTGTGACGTCGCGAGGTCCACGGAAGTGTTTGTACCCTATTGAACACTCTGTTTTCTTCGACAAAATTCCACAGTATTCTGGACATCTGTGTTGGTGAATCTTTTGCAATTTGTTTAATGAACAATGGAGGCTGCAAAGAAGAACGTTGTAGGTGGGATCGGTGTATTAGCGGCTGGCTGTAGCAACACAACAAGGAGGACTTTGTTGGATAGCAGACACTAGCGCCGGCGACCTCACCTTGACTTCCTACGTCTCCGGGCCGCCGACCGCATCGTCGATCGCTGGAACGCAGGTGAGCACGGGTGTTGATGAGCAGATGAGGGCTGGCTGGCGTAGGTGGAGCGCTAATGTTTTTATCATAGCTCTGACGAGGTCCCGTTGCTAAGTTAGCGTCGTTAGCAACAGCATTGCCAGGCTTCGACAGGCGGCACAGCATTAACCGTGTATTTACATGTCCAGTGTTTGGTTCGGTGTCTCTTGATAGTAGTATTGTTGATCTTCTGTCTATCCTTCCAGTCAGGGGTTTATTTCTTTTGTTTCTATCTGCATTTGAGACAGATGCTATCACGTTAGCTCATGCTAAAGAGCTTCGTCGATGTATTGTCGTGGAGATAAAAGTCACTGTGAATGTCCATTTCGCCTTCTCGACTCTCATTTTCAAGAGGATATAGTATCCGAGGTGGTTTAAAATACAAATCCGTGATCCACAATAGAAAAAGGAGAGACTGTGGATTCCAATGAGCCAGCTTGTACCTAAGTTACGGTCAGAGTGAAAAAAGATATCTCTTGAACTGCATTCTAGTCCGTCACTCTAACGTTCCTCATCCACAAATCTTTCATCCTCGCTCAAATTAATGGGGTAATCGTCACTTTCTCGCTCCGAATATCTCTCGCTCCATGTAAACAACGGGGAATTGTGAGCAGCACTACCGCTTGTGACGTCACGCTACTTCCGGTAGGGGCAAGGTTTTTTTTTTTATCAGCGAGCAAAAGTTGCGAACTTTATCGTCGATTTTCTCTTCTAAATCCTTTCAGCAAAAATATGGCAATATCGCGAAATGATCAAGTATGACACATAGAATGGATCTGCTATTCCCGTTTGAATAAAAAATATTCATTTCAGTAGGCCTTTAATCGCACAAAACCTCGTGAAATCTTGAGAGATCTACATACGTCCAATCGATCGTGCGAGACTTTCCAATCCCACGAGACTTCTAACTCGTGCGAGCCAGCCTGTCATGCGTTTGACAGGCAACAGATTGTTCTGGCAAGGCTGTCGGGAGTCCAAAAAATGCAAACTATCTCACGGCGTTGTCCAACGTGTCCTAAATTAGTCGTTAAATCTTTTCAGTTCTGCTCCGCTCGGTTCATCCCGATCCTCCAACAACAACAAAGTAGTCTATTAATGAAATGCAAATCCATCTATCTTGGTGTGTTTCCAGCCTGAGGCAGAAAGTAAAACCTGCAATTTTTGCCCGGTAGAAATATAATTAGGCACTGTCGGTTCAGGCAATAAATCATTTGAAGGATAAAATAACGATTATTTTCTAAGGAGTGAATGTTTAGACCTGATTAGAACATTTCCCAAGGTCTCCACTTTGGGAAATCACTGAAGCGTGGAACCTCTCCTCAGGTTCACTCAGAGGTACGGTAGGTGATACCTTTTTTGGGTAAAAATCCTAAGGCTGGTGCGAGGTCATGCTAAAGCTCTTTGTTTCTAGCGAGCTGCATCTGGCTCTCAGGGCTTCTCTCAGCGAGTTGGACGTTGTAGTGAAGTCAGACTTGGATCTGCTTGTGTTTGTTGTGTGCAAACATGACTAAGTCTCATCCTTACACACATCTTCTTGCCATTGCCTTCGGGAAAATCATTGAAAGTAAACAAGTTCAGTCTAGGGTTGTCCCGATACCAATGTTTTGGTACCAAAATGTATTTCGATACCTTTCTAACCACAAAAAATGTCATTATTGTCTTTATTTGAACAAGTGTAAATTAAACATATGTTTATTATTGCAATTTAGTCCTTAAATAAAATAGTGAACATACTAGACAACTTGTCTTTTAGTAGTAAGTAAACAAACAAAGACTTCTAATTAGTCTGCAGTAACACATTGTGTCATTTATACACCTATTATTTTGTACACATTATGAGGGACAGACTGTAAAAAATTGATTATTAATCTACTTGTTCATTTACTATTAAAACATGTTCTATTTACACTTCTGTTAAAATGTAATAATCACTTATTCTTCTCTTCTTTGATACTTGACATTAGTTTTGGATGATACCACACATTTAGGTATCGATGCGATACCAAGTAGTTACAGGATCATACATTGGTCATATTCAAAGTCCTCATGTGTCCAGGGACGTATTTACTGACTTTATAAACATAATATGAATTTTTTTTAAAGGAAAAAAGATTTGGCGACGATAATAAATATCGGTGTAATCATAGTGGTATCGACTAAATACCATACTTGCCAACCTTGAGACCTCCAATATCTGGAGGTGGGGGGGTTGGGGGCGGGGGGCGTGGTTATTTACAGCTAGAATTCACCAACTCGAGTATTTCATATATATATATATATATATATATATATATATATATATATATATATATATATATATATATATATATATATATATATATATATAATAAATATATAATATATAATAAATAAATATAGTATATAATAAATAAATAAATATATATATATATATATATATAATAAATAAATATAGTATATAATAAATAAATATATATATATATATATATATATATATATATATATATATATATATATATATATATATATATATATATATAATAAATAAATATAGTATATAATAAATAAATATATATATATATATATATATATATATATATATATATATATATATATATATATATATATATATATATATATATATATAAATGAAATACTTGACTTTCAGTGAATTCTAGTTATATATATATATATATATATATATATATATATATATATATATATATATATATATATATATATATATATACATATATATATATATATATATATATATATATATATATATATATATTGTATTTACATAGAAAAAAAAAATACTTGAATTTCAGTGTTCCAGTGGCTATCCATTAGATGGCAGTATTGTCCTGTTTAACTTTTCCGTTCATGATGAGTATATCATTTCGGCCGCCATGTCTGTAATTTCCTCGTTCTTCTGCTTCGTTTCCTTGTTGTGTGCGCAGTTGTGCACTCTACTCTCTAAAAGCCCTAGATGTTATGACGTCATTGGGCAGGCAAGCTGTTTTATATTGTGGGAAAGCGGACGTGAGAACAGGCTGTCCCCACTCAGTCTCAGGTCCGCATTGAGCTGGAGGGGGCGTGGCCTCCAGCTCCGGCTGAATACCGGGAGTTTGTCGGGAGAGGCGCTGAATATCGGGATTCTCCCGCTAAAAACGGGACGGTTGGCAAGTATGCTAAATACACTTTTGTACTTGGTATCATTACAGTGGATGTCAGGTGTAGATTTATTTACATTGTGGCGCCGGTGAGCTATTGTATCCTCCTCGTCCTCCGTTCTCCCTTTTCTGTCTACACACTGTATCTGCTTGTAAGTACTCTGTGTGTGCGCGCTGCCGAACATGCTCCTCTGCTCGTAAAACCAGCAATGTCACGACGTGACGACGCGCCGTCATGCCCGGAAACCGGTACTTTTCAAACAGAGTATAGTACCGTTTTTGATTCATTAGTCCCATGATACCACACTAGTACCGGTATAGCGTACAACCCTAGATTGTAGATATTTTGGAGGCGACAACTGTTGCTGCCTGTGTTTTTGTTCCAATATTGGAGCCGGTTCATCGCGTCGGCGAGGTTCAGCTTTGATGTGGCCAAGAAGCGGGAAGTCGTTCATTCCTTCACTAACGTGCTGACGAAGAAGGAAGAAGTGACAGAGTTAATGTTTGCCAACAACTGGATCTTCCTGTTTGCCAAAGTGAAGATGACGCTCACAGCAGGTGCCTTCCTAAAAGTCATTGTCATGCACCTTCATACTTCTCAAGGGTGCAGCGAGTCCTGCTTGTTGTAACAACGCTCGTTTGTTCAGTCTAAGTCCACATCAAGTCCCAGATGTGTAAATATTTATGTCGACATGTGTCACTTACGCAACATTAAAACCTGCACACAATGTCTTCCTGCTTAGTGCAAAGTAAGCTTCAAAATAAAAGTATGGCAGTATTAACCTGGATTCTACCGCACCAACAAACAAAATGTTTATGTCGACATGTGTCACTTACGCAACATTAAAACCTGCACAGAGTGACTTCCTGCTCAGCTTCAAAATAAAAGCATGACAGTATTAGACCAATTTCTACCACAGCAACAAAATATTTATGTCGACATGTGTCACTTACGCAACATTAAAACCTGCACAGAGTGACTTCCTGCTCAGCTTCAAAATAAAAGCATGACAGTATTAGACCAATTTCTACCACAGCAACAAAATATTTATGTCGACATGTGTCACTTACGCAACATTAAAACCTGCACACAATGTCTTCCTGCTTAGTGCAAAGTAAGCTTCAAAATAAAAGTATGGCAGTATTAACCTGGATTCTACCACAGCAACAAACAAAATGTTTATGTCGACATGTGTCACTCACGCAACATTAAAACCTGCACAGAGTGACTTCCTGCTCAGCTCTAAAATAAAAGCTTGGCAATATTAGACCAAATTCTACCAGAGCAACTAACAAAATATTGATGTCGACATGTGTCACTTACGCAACATTAAAACCTGCACACGGTGACTTCCTGCTCAGTGCAAAGTACGCTTCAAAATAAAAGTGTGGCAGTGTTAACCTGGATTCTACCACACTAACAAACAAAATGTTTATGTCGAAATGTGTCACTTACGCAACATTAAAACCTGTACAGGGTGACTTCCTGCTCAGCTTCAAAATAAAAGCATGACAGTATTAGACCAAATTCTACCACAGCAACTAACAAAATATTTATGTCGACATGTGTCACTTACGCAACATTAAAACCAGCACACAATGTCTTCCTGCTCAGTGCAAAGTAAGCTTCAAAATAAAAGTATGGCAGTATTAACCTGGATTCTACCACACCAACAAACAAAATGTTTATGTCGACATGTGTCACTTACGCAACATTAAAACCTGCACAGAGTGATTTCCTGCTCAGCTCCAAAATAAAAGCATGGCAATATTAGACCAAATTCTACAACAGCAACTAACAAAATGTTTATGTCGACATGTGCCACTTACGCAACAGTCAAACCTGCACACGGTGACTTCCTGCTCAGTGCAAAGTAAGCTTCAAAATAAAAGTATGGCAGTATTAACCTGGATTCTACCTGAGCAACAAACAAAATATTTATGTCGACATGTGTCACTTACGCAACATTAAAACCTGCACAGAGTGACTTCCTGCTCAGCTCCAAAATAAAAGCATGGCAATATTACACCAAATTCTACCACAGAAACTAACAAAATATTTATGTCGACATGTGTCACTTACGCAACAGTCAAACCTGCACACGGTGACTTCCTGCTCAGTGCAAAGTACGCTTCAAAATAAAAGTGTGGCAGTATTAACCTGGGTTCTACCATAGTACTAACAAAAGGTTTATGTCGACATGTGTTGTATTAATATCCTCATTATAAACCCAGCGTACCAAAACATGACAATTGTCCAATTCATGACGTCAACACTTGCACACAGTGACTTCCTGTTCAGCTTCAAAATAAAAGCGTGGCAGTAATAGCCCAAATTCTACCACAGCAACTAACACAATATTTACGTCCACATGTGTCACGTACGCAACATTAAAACCTGCACACGGTGACTTCCTGCTCAGCTTCAAAATAAAAGCATGACAGCATTAGCCCGAATTCTACCACAGAAACTAACAAAATGCACACATTTATTGATTTTTGTGAGGTTTCCGCCTGTACAAAAGCTTTAATGTCATTGTTAGGAAGACTGAGTATAAATATGAAAATAGAAGAATGAAAATATGTACAAATAGGAACCAAACTGCCGTGAATTTTAAAAAAAACTGCATAGTGTCAACATAAACGGGCTCAGATTGAATTTTAAATTGAGTTTTTTTCCTTAGTTCCATTTATTGCTTGGCTTTTTCTTGACCAACACTGGCTTGGTTTGAGGGTGTTTACTTAAAAAACAACTTCTTCTGTACGTGGAGAAAGTGAAGAGTCCAGCTGGTACTTGACCGGGCTGAGAAGCCTTTTCTACCCTCTCCTTCCAGACCACTTCATGGTTTTTATTCCATCTCTGCACCTTTAATCACCTCTTTGTTTCCCTCTTCACTCGCCCACCAAAACGCTTCTTTGTCGGCATACAACATCACCGCCATTGTGTTGGCTGCGCTGGTTCCAAGACTGAAATACTGAGAGATTGATGAAGAGCGTTACAGGACCAGAGTACTCAATCTGCATTCTTCCACCCGGCTGCTTAAAAACCGCTCAACACAAACACAAAACCGAGCCAAATATTACAAGTGTTCTAATTCTTGAACTGGATTTGAACGCCAGGGAGTAAAAATATGTCATAACTTAGATTTGAATTGGCTGAGAGAGTGTTGGAACGAAACTGAGAGGCAAGTTTCAGTTGATCTGACTCATGTAAACGTCCAATTAAAACGCATTAATCACACCAATAATGACTAATTAAAAACAGCAGCAATGATACAGCTAATTAAGAAATATAAATTCCTATGAAATACATGTGAAAAGGATAATTTACAGATATTTAATGTCCCTTATTACACTTGTTTTAATCTTGTGTGTGTGTTTCCATAAACGCCACATGTTGATGATGCAACAGGAACAGCAGCAATGATACAGCTAATTAAGAAACATACATCCCTATGAAATCCATGTGAAAAGGATCATTTATGGATATTTAATGTCCCTTATTACACTTGTTTTAATCTTGTGTGTGTGTTTCCATAAACGCCACATGTTGATGATGCAACAGGAACAGCAGCAATGATACAGCTAATTAAGAAACATACATCCCTATTAAATCCATGTGAAAAGGATCATTTATGGATATCTAATGTATCTTATTACACTTGTTTTAATCTTGTGTGTGTTTCCATAAATGCCACATGTTGATGATGCAACAGGAACAGCAGCAATGATACAGCTAATTAAGAAATATTCATCCCTATGAAATCCATGTGAAAAGGATCATTTATGGATATCTAATGTCCCTTATTACACTTGTTTTAATCTTGTGTGTTTCCATAAATGCCACATGTTGATGATGCAACAGGAACAGCAGCAATGATACAGCTAATTAAGAAACATACATCCCTATGAAATCCATGTGAAAAGGATCATTTATGGATATTTAATGTCCCTTATTACACTTGTTTTAATCTTGTGTGTGTGTTTCCATAAACGCCACATGTTGATGATGCAACAGGAACAGCAGCAATGATACAGCTAATTAAGAAACATACATCTCTATTAAATCCATGTGAAAAGGATCATTTATGGATATCTAATGTATCTTATTACACTTGTTTTAATCTTGTGTGTGTTTCCATAAACGCCACATGTTGATGATGCAACAGGAACAGCAGCAATGATACAACTAATTAAGAAATATACATCCTTATGAAATCCATGTGAAAAGGATCATTAATGGATATTTAATGTCCCTTATTACACTTGTTTTAATCTTGTGTGTGTGTTTCCATAAACGCCACATGTTGATGATGCAACAGGAACAGCAGCAATGATACAGCTAATTAAGAAACATACATCCCTATTAAATCCATGTGAAAAGGATCATTTATGGATATCTAATGTATCTTATTACACTTGTTTTAATCTTGTGTGTGTTTCCATAAATGCCACATGTTGATGATGCAACAGGAACAGCAGCAATGATACAGCTAATTAAGAAACATACATCCCTATTAAATCCATGTGAAAAGGATCATTAATGGATATTAATGTGCCAGCAACTTGAGGGTTGCAGGTTCGATCCCCGCTTCCGCCATCCTAGTCACTGCCGTTGTGTCCTTGGGCAAGACACTTTACTCACCTGCTCCCAGTGCCACCCACACTGCTTTAAATGTAACTTAGATATTGGGTTTCACAATGTAAAGCGCTTTGAGTCACTTGAGAAAAAGCGCTATATAAATGTAATTCACTTCACTTCACACTAATGTCCCTTATTACACTTGTTTTAATCTTGTGTGTGTGTTTCCATAAACGCCACATGTTGATGATGCAACAGGAACAGCAGCAATGATACAGCTAATTAAGAAACATACATCCCTATTAAATCCATGTGAAAAGGATCATTTATGGATATCTAATGTATCTTATTACACTTGTTTTAATCTTGTGTGTGTTTCCATAAACGCCACATGTTGATGATGCAACAGGAACAGCAGCAATGATACAACTAATTAAGAAATATACATCCTTATGAAATCCATGTGAAAAGGATCATTTATGGATATTTAATGTCCCTTATTACACTTGTTTTAATCTTGTGTGTGTGTTTCCATAAACGCCACATGTTGATGATGCAACAGGAACAGCAGCAATGATACAGCTAATTAAGAAACACACATCCCTATTAAATCCATGTGTAAAGGATCATTTATGGATATCTAATGTATCTTATTACACTTGTTTTAATCTTGTGTGTGTTTCCATAAACGCCACATGTTGATGATGCAACAGGAACAGCAGCAATGATAAAACTAATTAAGAAATATACATCCTTATGAAATCCATGTGAAAAGGATCATTAATGGATATTTAATGTCCCTTATTACACTTGTTTTAATCTTGTGTGTGTGTTTCCATAAACGCCACATGTTGATGATGCAACAGGAACAGCAGCAATGATACAGCTAATTAAGAAACATACATCCCTATTAAATCCATGTGAAAAGGATCATTTATGGATATCTAATGTATCTTATTACACTTGTTTTAATCTTGTGTGCGTTTCCATAAACGCCACATGTTGATGATGCAACAGGAACAGCAGCAATGATACAGCTAATTAAGAAATATTCATCCCTATGAAATCCATGTGAAAAGGATCATTTATGGATATTTAATGTCCCTTATTACACTTGTTTTAATCTTGTGTGTGTGTTTCCATAAACGCCACATGTTGATGATGCAACAGGAACAGCAGCAATGATACAGCTAATTAAGAAACATACATCCCTATTAAATCCATGTGAAAAGGATCATTTATGGATATCTAATGTATCTTATTACACTTGTTTTAATCTTGTGTGTGTTTCCATAAACGCCACATGTTGATGATGCAACAGGAACAGCAGCAATGATACAACTAATTAAGAAATATACATCCTTATGAAATCCATGTGAAAAGGATCATTAATGGATATTTAATGTCCCTTATTACACTTGTTTTAATCTTGTGTGTGTGTTTCCATAAACGCCACATGATGATGCAACAGGAACAGCAGCAATGATACAGCTAATTAAGAAACATACATCCCTATTAAATCCATGTGAAAAGGATCATTTATGGATATCTAATGTATCTTATTACACTTGTTTTAATCTTGTGTGTGTTTCCATAAATGCCACATGTTGATGATGCAACAGGAACAGCAGCAATGATACAGCTAATTAAGAAATATTCATCCCTATGAAATCCATGTGAAAAGGATCATTTATGGATATTTAATGTCCCTTATTACACTTGTTTTAATCTTGTGTGTGTGTTTCCATAAACACCACATGTTGATGATGCAACAGGAACAGCAGCAATGATACAGCTAATTAAGAAACATACATCCCTATGAAATCCATGTGAAAAGGATCATTTATGGATATCTAATGTCCCTTATTACACTTGTTTTAATCTTGTGTGTGTGTTTCCATAAACGCCACATATTGATGATGCAACAGGAACAGCAGCAATGATACAGCTAATTAAGAAATATACATCCTTATGTAATCCATGTGAAAAGGATCATTTATGGATATTTAATGTCCCTTATTACACTTGTTTTAATCTTGTGTGTGTGTTTCCATACACGCCACATATTGATGATGCAACAGGAACAGCAGCAATGATACAGCTAATTAAGAAACATACATCCCTATGAAATCCATGTGAAAAGGATCATTTATGGATATCTAATGTCCCTTATTACACATGTTTTAATCTTGTGTGTGTTTCCATAAATGCCACATGTTGATGATGCAACAGGAACAGCAGCAATGATACAGCTAATTAAGAAATATACATCCCTATGAAATCCATGTGAAAAGGATCATGTATGGGTATTTAATGTTCCTTATTACACTTGATTTAATCTTGTGTGTGTGTTTCCATAAACGCCACATTTTGAAGATGCAATGGGAAAAGCAGCAATTATACAGCTAATTAAGAAATATACATCCTTATGAAATCCATGTGAAAAGGATCATTTATGGATATTTAATGTCCCTTATTACACTTGTTTTAATCTTGTGTGGGTTTCCATAAACGCCACATGTTGATGATGCAACAGGAACAGCAGCAATGATACAGCTAATTAAGAAATATACATCCCTATGAAATCCATGTGAAAAGGATCATTTATGGATATTTAATGTCCCTTATTACACTTGCTTTAATCTTGTGTGTGTGATTCCATAAACGCCACATGTTGATGATGCAACAAGAACAGCAGCAATGATACAGCTAATTAAGAAACATACATCCCTATGAAATCCATGTGAAAAGGATCATTTATGGATATCTAATGTCCCTTATTACACTTGTTTTAATCTTGTGTGTGTGTTTCCATAAACGCCACATGTTGATGATGCAACAGGAACAGCAGCAATGATACAGCTAATTAAGAAATATACATCCCTATGAAATCCATGTGAACAGGATCATTTATGGATATTTAATGTCCCTTATTACACTTGTTTTAATCTTGTGTGTGTGTTTCCATAAACGCCACATGTTGATGATGCAACAGGAACAGCAGCAATGATACAGCTAATTAAGAAATATACATCCTTATGAAATCCATGTGAAAAGGATCATTTATGGATATTTAATGTTCCTTATTACACTTGTTTTAATCTTGTGTGGGTTTCCATAAACGCCACATGTTGATGATGCAACAGGAACAGCAGCAATGATACAGCTAATTAAGAAATATACATCCCTATGAAATCCATGTGAACAGGATCATTTATGGATATTTAATGTCCCTTATTACACTTGTTTTAATCTTGTGTGTGTGTTTCCATAAACGCCAGATGTCGGTGATGCAACGGTTCCTTTGTGTCCACCCTTGGCTCCTTTTTGTGCTTTTGTGGGGTGAAAAGGAGGCAAGGATAGAAGTTATCTGAGGCGATAAGAAGGCTAATAATAAGAACACTCCTCAGACAGGAAGTAGTTGAGTGGGAGATGGCTGGGGGGGGGGGGGGGCGCCAAGTCACTCACTCGCCTAACTTTAGCTGGCGTTTCAGGAACTGAGTCAAAAGACCCGCTTTGTGGTTCCTGTTCATGTGAGAGCTGCTCACATGAAAAAATAAATACATAAATAAGTGTAAAAAAAAGAGCTGCTCACATGAAAAAATAAATACATAAATGTAAAAAAAAGAGCTGCTCACGCTCCTCAACACGTTGTTGTGTAAACATCAGGACCGGTGGTGAGGGTTACGCAACACTTGATTTAAACATGGCCTCATTTCAATGTGCTGTCAAAAGTAAAACCCCGTTAATATAGAAAGTTGTCTTGATTTAGTTTTTGTTTCACTTTTATCATATTTTGATTTGTTTTATTATTATTTTTTTAATTTTAGCTACATATTTTATTCTATTTTGACTTTATACACATTTTTTTATATTACATTATTTTATTTGACCTTGTTTTATTTTATTATTGTATGTGTTATGTAGTTTTTATTATTGTTTTATGTATTTTAGTTACGTATTTTATTCTATTTTGACTTTATACACATTTTTTTATATTACATTATTTTATTTGACCTTGTTTTATTTTATTATTGTATGTGTTATGTAGTTTTTATTTATTTTAGCTACGTATTTTATTCTGTTTTGACTTTATACACATTTTTTATATTACATTATTTTATTTGACCTTGTTTTATTTTATTATTGTATGTGTTATGTAGTTTTTATTATTGTTTTATGTATTTTAGTTACGTATTTTATTCTATTTTGACTTTATACACATTTTTTTATATTACATTATTTTATTTGACCTTGTTTTATTTTATTATTGTATGTGTTATGTAGTTTTTATTTATTTTAGCTACGTATTTTATTCTGTTTTGACTTTATACACATTTTTTATATTACATTATTTTATTTGACCTTGTTTTATTTTATTATTGTATGTGTTATGTAGTTTTTATTATTTTTTTATGTATTTTAGTTACGTATTTTATTCTATTTTGACTTTATACACATTTTTTTATATTACACTATTTGATTTGACCTTGTTTTATTTTATTTTTGTATGTGTTATGTAGTTTTTATTTATTTTAGCTACGTATTTTATTCTGTTTTGACTTTATACACATTTTTTATATGACATTATTTTATTTGACCTTGTTTTATTTTATTATTGTATGTGTTATGTAGTTTTTTTTATGCATGATGCATTTATTTGTATAAATGTTTTACTATATCACCTACTACTATCCTATTTATTGTATTTGATGGATTTGTTTTCTTTCGCATTTTTTTATTTTACATATTTTTTTAGTTGGTGTATTTAGTTTTTTTACTTTATCAATGTTAGTTTTTGTTACATAGTTTTTTTTATGTATGGTGTATTATTGTATTAAAATGTTCAATATTTGTCTTAAAAACTTACTATTATCACAATACGTTTATTATGATGCATAATTTATGTTGTCTATTGTATTTTATTCATTTGTTTTTCACTTTTTATTTTGTTACATAATTATTTAAATTTTTTTTAATAGAATTTAGTGTAGTCATTTTATGTACATAGTTTATACCATTTTAATTTTACTATGTTTTTACTACTAGAACAAGTATATAATTATAATTGTATCTTCTATTATGTTATGATGCATCTTATTCATATTTAATTTAGAGATGATTAGAACATTTTTATAGAACGTTGTCTATCTGTGTTGGCCCTGCGATGAGGTGGCGACTTGTCCAGGGTGTACCCCGCTTTCCGCCCGAATGCAGCTGAGATAGACTCCACCACCCCCCGCGACCCCGAAAGGGACAAGCGGTAGAAAATGGATGGATGGATGTCTTGATTTAGTTTTTGTTTCACTTTTATCATGTTTTGTAGTTTGTTTGTTTTTAGTTTAGTTTACTAATTGTATTCTATTTTGACTTTATACACATTTTTTAAATTACATTATTTTATTTTACCTTGTTTTATATTTGTTATATTTTATTATGTAGTTTTTTTTATGCTTGGCATTTTTTATTATTAATTATATAATTGTTTTACTATATCACCTACTACTATCCTATTTATTGTATATGATGGATTTGTTTTCTTTCGCGTTTTTTAATTTTACATATTTTTTTTATTTGGTGTATTTAGTTTTTTTACTTTATTAATGATATTGTTTTTGTTACGTAATTTAGTTTTTATGTATGGTGTATTCATTTTATTAAAATGTTCAATATTTGTCTTAAAAACGTATTTATTATCATAATACGTTTATTATGATGCATAATTTATGTTGTCTATTGTATTTTATTCATTTATTTTTCACTTTTTATTTCATTACATAGTTATTTAAATGTATAATTATTTTTTTTAAATTTAATTTAGTGTCGTCATTTTATGTACATAGTTTATACCATTTATTTTTTTTATGTTACTATGTTTTTAGATACAAGAACAAATACATAATTATAATTGTATCTTCTATTATGTTATGATGCATCATATTCATATGTTAATTAGAGATGATTAGAACATAAAGTAGCAGATACAGCACAGGAACATTCTAGTGGTTTTAGGAATTTTCGGGAAAAAATGTTTGCCTCCCAAGGTTTGAACTGCACCTGGGGGGGGGGGGGGCTGCTATATGAAAGCTAACTTAGAGTAGTCCGTGTACAGCTTGTATATCCACCGAAAGTGAGGCAACACCAGTCATTATTGTGGTCGTACAGAACACGGCTGCCCACAGATTACTCTAAAGTAGGTAAAAAGTGTATTTACTAGTAATGTGCTCCTCCTGTGTGTCCACAGACCGTGACCTTTACTCCGCTCGCGCTTTCACCGCCAAACACACGTCCGACTTCCAGCAGAGGAAGCGCGGTGACCCGCTTCCTCTCAGCTTTTTTGGCGAGGAATGCCACCAGCAATGTGGCGACCACGACCACATCCATCCGGACCATCACCCTCCTCACTATGAACAACGCCCCTTGGACGACTGCTGCCGCCGTGACCCGAACCGCGTGCAGCTGCCGGACCGCCACAGCGAGATGGGGCCCAATCACCCACTCAAGATCTTAGGTAGGAATTGTAATTACGGTGAGGGCGTCCTGCACCCACTCATTGCTCCCTTGCCATCCCTCCTCCATCCTTCCAAATGTGGGCGAGAACACAAGGGGGGGGGGGAGTCTCCACCCGCCCACTGGGTTGCCATGGAGACATGCAGCCAGCGAGGCGAGTGACAGTTATGTCGCCGAGCGTTGTCAAGTGGAACAGACGGGACTGTGACGCTCCCTCCCACATGCTTTCTGTTTCTCTTCCTCAAGACTCCACGTCAACTTTGATGGCACATTTAACACCTTTTTGGAAGTGCAAAGTAAAATTGATCATTATTAGCAAACATTGCACTTAAAGTAGGTCAACTGTTACTTTAGAGCAGGGTTTTTCAACCACTGTGCCGCGGCAGCACTAGTGTGCCGTGAGATACAGTCTGGTGTGCCGTGGGAGATGATCTGATTTCACCTATTTGGGTTACAAATATATTTTTGCAAAGCAGTAATTATAGTCTGCAAATGATGTGTTGTTGTTGAGTGTCGGTGCTGTCTAGAGCTCGGCAGAGTAACCCTGTAATACTCTTCCATATCAGTAGGTGGCGGCAGGTAGCTAATTGCTTTGTAGATGTCGGAAACAGCGGGAGGCAGGGTGCAGAGTAAAAAGGTGTCTAATGCTTAAACCAAAAATAAACAAAAGGTGAGTGCCCCTAAGAAAAGGCATTGAATCTTAGGGAAGGCTATGCAGGACGAAACTCAAACCGAACTGGCTGCAAAGTAAACAAAAACAGAATGCTGGACGACAGCAAAGACTTACTGTGGAGCAAAGACGGCGTCCACAAAGTACATAAAGTAGATAAAAACAACTGGAATATTCTTGATTGCTAAAACAAAGTAGATGCGGGAAATATCGCTCAAAGGAAGACATGAAACTGCTACAGGAAAATACCAAAAAAAGAGAAAAAGCCACCAAAATAGGAGCGCAAGACAAGAAGTAAAACACTACACACAGGAAAACAGCAAAAAAGTCCAAATAAGTCAGGGTGTGATGTGACAGGTGGTGACAGTACACCTACTTTGAGACAAGAGCTATACTGATGCATGCTTGGTTATGCTTTAAAGTCATATCCAACAATTGCGACAACGACTTTTTACCGTCAACTGAGTTTCGTTTTTGAATGATTTCCGCTGGTGGTGTGCCTCCGGATTTTTTCAATGTTCAAAAAAGGTTGACAAACACTGCTTTAGTGGGACGTAAACGTGTAATTGCAGGGAGAAGGTATGGCTACAAAGTAAACAAAAACAGAATGCTGGACGACCGCAAAGACTTACTGTGGAGCAAAGACGGCGTCCACAATGTACGTCCAAACATGACATGACCATCAACAATGTCCCCACAAAGAAGGATAAAAACAAGTGAAATATTCTTGATTGCTAAAACAAAGTAGATGCGGGAAATATCGCTCAAAGGAAGACATGAAACTGCTACAGGAAAATACCAAAAAAAGAGAAAAAGACACCAAAATAGGAGCGCAAGACAAGAAGTAAAACACTACACACGGGAAAACAGCAAAAAAGTCCAAATAAGTCAGGGTGTGATGTGACAGGTGGTCACAGTACACCTACTTTGAGACAAGAGCTATAGTGATGCATGCTTGGTTATGCTTTAAAGTCATATCCAACAATTGCGACAACGACTTTTTACCGTCAACTGAGTTTCGTTTTTGAATGATTTCTGCTGGTGGTGTTCCTCAGGATTTTTGTCAACGCAAAAAAACAGTGCAAGAAGCCACCTGGCCACCCGTTAAATATTAAAGGGTGGGAAATTGTCACCATCTTCTGGGCTATGTGGGGAACTCGGATCAGTGGCGCATGCAGAGCATTTACCTATATGACCCAATACAAACACCCTTTCCTAGTCATGGTACAGGAAAACAAATAAAAATTCAACTAGCACAAAAAGTCAACACAGCTGCTCTCTGAACTTTGTGGATATTAGGAAAAACAATGTCATTGCCATCAAAAATTCGAAATCACACCCCTTTAAATCCATTGCAAAGCATGATGGGAAAAAATGCAAAACACTCCACGCTTATCCATGTTTGAGTTTTAGCTGCTTGATATTTCTGATCGATGACAAAGATTTAAAGAGGTCGTCATGGAAGTAAAGAAGGTAGGAGTTGAACTGTCACATACTCTTAATATTCAATTATAATCATTAGTATCTATCCATTATATTAATATGTAAACACACACATATATACATACTTACTATTACATTTGTTTTAGTAAAAAGTTAAAGTTTTTTCTCTTTTTGCCATTCTAGAATATTATGTTTTCTTGTAAAAATCAAAACCGTTTGATACATAATATTTCAACATTCTTTAAAAATAGAAAGTATTTTTTTCATTTTTTAAGCAATAGTTCTTTAAAGATTTTGCTTCTTTTTTTTTTTTTCCTAGCAAAATTGTGACTTTTGTAAGATAATTCCGAATAACTCCCACATAATATTGCAAATAATATTTTAACGTGCTCGTTTTTTCTCAAAATGCAAAAAAAAATATTCTCACAATAATGCAACTTTATTGTAATTTAACTTATTGTAATATTTTGACTTTTTATTACATTATAGTTTTACTTCCAGCTTGTAAAATTGCATTGAACTCTCTCTTTCCTGTAAGAAATAATAGAAATTAAAGCTGCAAGCAGCGATGGACGGGACCAACTTTGACGGCACATAAAATCAGAACCGGAGCCGTAATTAAAACTCTTTCATCAACTTTTAATCAGAAGGGTTCAATCTCTCTTCTGTGCTAGTTTGAAGCCGACACGACAAACGCGCTCAGAGGAGATAATGTTTGAAAAAAGGTGACCGGTTTTTACAAAACTTTTGTTTTGAAGGGGGAATTGCAAACTTCCTGTTGATTTTTGCTGGGGGTTGTCAGTGAATGAAATCTAGGTCTAAGTGAGACCTACATAGAGGTTTTTGTTTCATGTCTCTACGACATTTCTACTGGAAGTTACAGGCAATTTTGTCTGTTTTCTTCCTAGGAGCAGTTTTGTCTATGTTTTCTTACTAGGGGGCGCTAGAGCGCAATTTTGAGTTTTGGGGTTGGGTTTTTTATTAGATCGCAATTTTTGCCAGTCCTGATGTGTGTGTCCAGTTTGGTGAGTTTTGAAGCATTTTAAGGGGGTCAAATTATAGCTCAAAGAGGCAAAGGTGACTGTTTTTACAAAACTTTTGTTTTGATGGGGGAATTGCAAACTTCCTGTTGATTTTTGCAGAAGGATGTCAGTGTATGAAAACTAGGTCTAAGTGAGACCTACATAGAGGTTTTTGTTTCATGTCTCTACAACATTCCTACTGGAAGTTACAGGCAGTTTTGTCTGTGTTTTCTTCCTAGGGGGCGCTAGAGCGCAATTTTGAGTTTTGGGGCTAGGTTTTTTGATTAGATCGCAATTTTTGCCAGTCCTGATGTATGTGTCAAATATGGTGAGTTTTGAAGCATGTTAAGGGGGTCAATTTATAGCTCAAAGAGGCAAAGGTGATTGTTTTTACAAAACTTTTGTTTTGAAGGGGGAATTGCAAACTTCCTGTTGATTTTTGCAGAAGGATGTAAGTGTATGAAAACTAGGTCTAAGTGAGACCTACATAGAGGTTTTTGTTTCATGTCTCTACAACATTCCTACTGGAAGTTACAGGCAGTTTTGTCTGTGTTTTCTTCCTAGGGGGCGCTACAGCGCAATTTTGAGTTTTGGGGCTAGGTTTTTCGATTAGATCGCACTTTTTGCCAGTCCTGATGTATGTGTCAAATATGGTGACTTTTGAAGCATGTTAAGGGGGTCAAATTATAGCTCAAAGAGGCAAAGGTGACTGTTTTTACAAAACTTTTGTTTTGAAGGGGGAATTGCAAACTTCCTGTTGATTTTTGCAGAAGGATGTAAGTGTATGAAAACTAGGTCTAAGTGAGACCTACATAGAGGTTTTTGTTTCATGTCTCTACAACATTCCTACTGGAAGTTACAGGCAGTTTTGTCTGTGTTTCCTTCCTAGGGGGCGCTACAGCGCAATTTTGAGTTTTGGGGCTAGGTTTTTCGATTAGATCGCAATTTTTGCCAGTCCTGATGTATGTGTCAAATATGGTGAGTTTTGAAGCATGTTAAGGGGGTCAAATTATAGCTCAAAGAGGCAAAGGTGACTGTTTTTACAAAACTTTTGTTTTGATGGGGGAATTGCAAACTTCCTGTTGATTTTTGCAGAAGGATGTCAGTGTATGAAAACTAGGTCTAAGTGAGACCTACATAGAGGTTTTTGTTTCATGTCTCTACAACATTCCTACTGGAAGTTACAGGCAGTTTTGTCTGTGTTTTCTTCCTAGGGGGCGCTAGAGCGCAATTTTGAGTTTTGGGGCTAGGTTTTTTGATTAGATCGCAATTTTTGCCAGTCCTGATGTATGTGTCAAATATGGTGAGTTTTGAAGCATGTTAAGGGGGTCAATTTATAGCTCAAAGAGGCAAAGGTGATTGTTTTTACAAAACTTTTGTTTTGATGGGGGAATTGCAAACTTCCTGTTGATTTTTGCAGAAGGATGTAAGTGTATGAAAACTAAGTCTAAGTGAGACCTACATAGAGGTTTTTGTTTCATGTCTCTACAACATTCCTACTGGAAGTTACAGGCAGTTTTGTCTGTGTTTTCTTCCTAGGGGGCGCTACAGCGCAATTTTGAGTTTTGGGGCTAGGTTTTTCAATTAGATCGCAATTTTTGCCAGTCCTGATGTATGTGTCAAATATGGTGAGTTTTGAAGCATGTTAAGGGGGTCAATTTATAGCTCAAAGAGGCAAAGGTGATTGTTTTTACAAAACTTTTGTTTTGAAGGGGGAATTGCAAACTTCCTGTTGATTTTTGCAGAAGGATGTCAGTGTATGAAAACTAGGTCTAAGTGAGACCGACATAGAGGTTTTTGTTTCATGTCTCTACAACATTCCTACTGGAAGTTACAGGCAGTTTTGTCTGTGTTTTCTTCCTAGAGGGCGCTAGAGCGCAATTTTGAGTTTTGGGGCTAGGTTTTTTGATTAGATCGCAATTTTTGCCAGTCCTGATGTATGTGTCAAATATGGTGAGTTTTGAAGCATGTTAAGGGGGTCAAATTACAGCTCAAAGAGGCGGCGGTATAATAGTAATAAAACCTTACAAATACAATAGGACGGTCCTCTGTCCCAAAGGGACATTCAGTCCCTAATATTCCGTTCCAGGGTCAAACTGTCCATCAACCTAAAGCTTTTTAACTGTTGTTCATGTTTTAACTGGCAAATAAGTGAGAAAAATCCACTTTGTTAATTTTGTTGTACATTTTCAGACGCAGATGTCCGACATCCGTCACCCCCCAGCTCCCCCCTTCCTCCCTCTGTGATTGACATGGACACAAATGTGTCTCACAAACCCAGAAAGGTCTACGTGAAGCAACGCGTGTCCGGCTCGGCACTTCCTTCACACGCAGGTTTGCAGCAAAAACTCCTTCCTAGCTTTGCTCAAATAGCATTAACACCATGGTTTGTAAACTGTTTACACGCCATACCGTAGACGACAGGGTATAAAGAAAACAAAATGGAGTGCTGGAACACAGCAAAAACACTTACACAGCAAAATGTGGAGCAGACGGCGTCCACAAAGTACATCCGTACAGGAGGTACTTCAACTTGTAAACAGTACCGTATATACTTTATCATAGATGTAACTCTTATGGGTATAAAAGGTACTTCAACAAGTAAACAGTAAAGTGTCAACTTAATTGACATATATTTAACTCGTATGAGTATAAAAGGTACTTCAACACGTAAACAGTACAATATGTACTTGTCATATATTTAACCCTTTTATGAGTATAAAGGGTACTTCAACATGTAAACAGTACAGTATGTACTTGTCATATATTTAACCCTAGATATATGATATAAGGGGACTTCAACATTTAAACTACAGTTTATACTTTATTATCATATATGTAACTCGTATGGGTGTAAAGGGTACTTCAACATGTACACAGTACAGTATATACTTTATCATATATGTAAATCTTATGGGTATAAAGGGTACTTCATGTAAACAGTACAGTATGTACTTTATTATCATATATGTAACTCTTAAGGGTATAAAGAACAAAACTACACTGGACAGGGTATAGAGAAAACAAAATGGAGTGCTGGAACACAGCAAAAACACTTACACAGCAAAATGTGGAGCAGACGGCGTCCACAAAGTACATCCGAACAGGAGGTACTTCAACTTGTAAACAGTACAGTATATACTTTATCATATATGTAAATCTTATGGGTGTAAAGGATAACTTCAACATGTACACAGTACAGTATATACTTTATTATCATATATTTAACTCTAATGGGTTTAAAAGGTACTTCAACACGTAAACAGTACAATATGTACTTGTCATATATTTAACCCTTTTATGAGTATAAAGGGCACTTCAACATGTAAACAGAACAGTATGTAGTTGTCGTATATTTAACCCTAGATATATAAAGGTACTTTATAGGTATTTTTATTTTTTACCTTTTTTGTTATACTTTGTAGCACTTTGACATTTTAACAAATATAAAGTGTGTTACAAATGTAATTCATTATTATTATGATTACAGTATGTACTTGTCATATATTTAACCCTAGATATATGATATAAGGGGACTTCAACATGTACACAGTACAGTTTATACTTTATTATCATATATGTAACTCTTATGGGTACAAAAGGTACGTCAACATGTAAACAGTACAGTATGTACTTTATTATCATAAAAGGTAACTCTTACGGGTATAAAGAACAAAACTACACTGGAAAGGTTATAAAGAAAACAAAACGGAGTGCTGGAACACAGCAAAAACACTTACACAGCAAAATGTGGAGCAGACGGCGTCCACAAAGTACATCCGTACAGGAGGTACTTCAACTTGTAAACAGTACCGTATATACTTTATCATAGATGTAACTCTTATGGGTATAAAAGGAACTTCAACATGTAAACAGTAAAGTATAAACTTAATTGTCATATATTTAACTCGTATGGGTATAAAAGGTACTTCAACACGTAAACAGTACAATATGTACTTGTCATATATTTAACCCTAGATATATAAGGGTACTTCAACATGTAAACAGTACAGCTTTCATGTTTTTATTTCTATTTTATCTATGTTTATATGTTTTATCGAGTGTTTATCTAGTGTTTTTCATGTTTTTATTTCTATTTTAATTTTCTATTATATATTGTAACATTTTACTTTTATTTTTTACCTTTTTTATACTTTGTAGCACTAGATTTTAACAAATGTAAAGTGTGTTACAAATGTAATTCATTATTATTAATTATTATTATAGTATGTACTTGTCATATATTTAACCCTAGATGTATGATATAAGGGGACTTCAACATTTAAACAGTATAGTTTATACTTTATTATCACATATGTAACTCTTATGGGTGTAAAGGGTAACTTCAACATGTAAACAGTACAGTATGTACTTTATTATCATATTGGTAACTCTTATGGGTATAAAGAATAAAACTACACTGGACAGGGTATAAAGAAAACAAAACGGAGTGCTGGAACACAGCAAAAACACTTACACAGCAAAATGTGGAGCAGACGGCGTCCACAAAGTACATCCGTACAGGAGGTACTTCAACATGTAAACAGTACAGTATATACTTTATCATATATGTAATTCTGAGTATAAAGGGTACTTCAACATGTCAACAGTACAGTATGTACTTTATTATCATGTATGTAACTCTTATGGGTATAAAGGGTACATCATGTAAACAGTATGTACTTTATCATATAGGTAACTCTTAAGGGTATAAAGAACAAAACTACAATGGACAGGGTATAAAGAAAACAAAATGGAGTGCTGGAACACAGCAAAAACACTTACACAGCAAAATGTGGAGCAGACGGCGTCCACAAAGTACATCCGTACAAGAGGTACTTCAACTTGCAAACAGTACCGTGTATACTTTATCATATATGTAACTCTTATGGGTATAAAGGGTACTTCAAAACACGTAAACAGTAAAGTATAAACTTAATTGTCATATATTTAACCCTTATTCCATCCTTCCTGTGTTAGCGTGTTAGCGCGTTGCCACTAAATTCCACCGTTACAACATTTCACACAGACAAGCAGAGCGCGGGAGAGGAAGTACGGAACAAAGAAAATAAATCCATCTGATTTGCAGAATAAAATTTCGAAAATGTTTTTTTATTTAAAGGTTTTTTTTCATTTGTGTCACTGAAGGACAAATAAAGTAATTATTTACACACACGTTCTTGTAATTGTTACCTTTTTGAGACCTCTGAAAAATGCCTACCTCTTTAGGACCACCCTTTCTAGATATATAAAGATTTGTATTTACAACATTAATAATATATACATACTATGCAAATATAAAAAATGTCAGCTTTCAGTTTTTTTATTTTGTGTTTGTAATTGGTTTTTAATCTTCATTATTTACTTCAAGTTATTACAGTATGTCTCTATATAAAAAATGTTTTGTTTTTTTTAAAATTTTGGGCCAAAGGGGGCGCATTTCAATTTCTTACACACACTTGTTATTACATATGTTGGCCAGAGGGGGAGCACTTTAAAAGCGACACACAGTCAATTTGAAAAAAAATCCCTCCTTTTTGGGACCACCCTCATTTTGACCAGCAGGGGTGCAGATGAGACATTGTCTATTAGACGCAATGTTATTGGGACCATGATTTATGTCATCACTTGTTCACACCTCCTCATATGGAAGATACTTTTCCTTCTTTATGTCTCAAGAAGGGTAGAAATACAAGAACCCACACACACACACACACACACACACACACACATTCTTGTCACACACACACACATTCTTGTATTTGTTTTCTTCTTGAGACCGCCAAAAAATGCCCACCTCTTTAGGACCCCCTTTTATAGATATATAAAGATTTGTATTTACAACATTAATAATATATACATACTATGCAAATATAAAAAAGGTAAGCTTTTAGATGATTTTTTTGTTGTTGAATTTTTTGTTTGTAATTGTTTTTTAATCTTCATTATTTACTTTAAGTTATTACAGTATGTCTCTACGTACATATTTATACATTTTTATATATTAATTTTGGGCAAAAAAGGGCGCATTTAAATTTTTTTTACACACACTTGTTATTTCATATGTTGACCAGAGGAGGCGCACTTTTAAAACCGACACTAATTTTGATAGATGTCACCAGCAGGGGTGCAAATGAGACATTGTCTATTAGATGCAATGTTATTGGGACCATGATTTATGTCATCACTTGTTCACACCTCCTCGTATGGAAGATACTTTTCCTTCTTCATGTCTCAAGAAGGGTAGAAATACAAGAACACACACACACACACACACACACACACACACACATTCTTGTCACTCACACACATTCTTGTATTTGTTTTCTTCTTGAGACCGCCAAAAAATGCCCACCTCTTTAGGACCCCCTTTTATAGATATATAAAGATTTGTATTTACAACATTAATAATATATACATACTATGCAAATATAAAAAAGGTAAGCTTTTAGTTGATTTTTTTGTTGTTGAATTTTTTGTTTGTAATTGTTTTTTAATCTTCATTATTTACTTTAAGTTATTACAGTATGTCTCTACGTACATATTTATACATTTTTATATATTAATTTTGGGCAAAAAAGGGCGCATTTAATTTTTTTTTACACACACTTGTTATTTCATATGTTGACCAGAGGAGGCGCACTTTTAAAACCGACACTAATTTTGATAGATGTCACCAGCAGGGGTGCAAATGAGACATTGTCTATTAGATGCAATGTTATTGGGACCATGATTTATGTCATCACTTGTTCACACCTCCTCGTATGGAAGATACTTTTCCTTCTTCATGTCTCAAGAAGGGTAGAAATACAAGAACACACACACACACACACACACACACACAATAAAGTGTTGTCAAATGATAACATTTTGAAATCAGATTAATTACACTTTTGAATGAACCTTGATTAATAACAGGTTATCACACTCGTGCATAATTTAGACTACTTTAAAAAATTAAACACAATTGCAATTTGTTTGTCGGATAGTCGAGCCTTTTACTTTTTATACGTTTTACTTTTGCATTTATTTGTTCAAAACTTGTTTTATCTAAAGTCCAGTCAGGGTTGATTGTGAAGGGAAATTTGCCATTGAGCACAAATGTCAAAGTCTCCGAAATATCGGTATGCTTACGTTTCATGTGTCAGGTAAACGGCGAGGAATGGGGGGGGGCAGTTCCTACTGTACAAGTGTGATTAATTTGTTTTAAAAACGTAACAATTGTTGTTGACGTCCAGGCTCGTCCCCACAACGCCCGCCAGCCCCGAACTCGCCTACGGGGACACAAACCACGAGCCCACACGAGTCAGTGTATGCCAGCCTCAGCTCGGAGTCCAACCTCAACACAGCTCGTGAGAACCTGCGCAACTCTCACTCGTCACGTCCTTCCACAGGTTGGTCCCAAAAGCTCCTCCATTCTAAATCTAGTCCTCTCTTGACTCATAACCAGCACGCTTTGAAGTGGGAATGAAGTCAGAGGCGGAATAAGGCTAATTACAAAAATAAAGTGGCAATAGTGTGACAAAATGTGTAATATGAGCTAAAAATTGAAGGGACAAGCGGTAGAAAATTGATGGATGGATGAAGAAAAAAATAATTGAAAGATGTATTTTTTTTTTTATAATAACGCAAATGTTTTCTCATCTTATTACAATTGTTGTAATTTTAGCCTTATTCTGATTGTATGACTTGATTCCTATAAAGTGACAATTTCATCTAAAATGTTGTTCTTATGACCTTTTTTTAATCATTGGTAAACTTTATTCTTGTCTTGACAAGTGTATTTTTTACATTCTCAAAATTATGAGGGGTTTTTTACTTTTATAATCCAAACATTTTGTTTATTTTTGTAACATTTTGTTCTCATATTTATTTTCTAATATTCTGACCTTTATTTTAAATATTATTTATTGTTTTTCTTTAAATTATGCCTTTAATTAATTAACCTAGCCCCAAACTACTTAATTTTTTTTGTTGTCAAAATATTTTATATATATATATATATATATATATATATATATATATATATATATATATATATATATATATAGTTTTTTGTGTATATATATATACATATATATATACATATACACGTATATATATATACACATATACAAGTATATATATATACATATACACGTATATACATATACACGTATATATATACACATATACAAGTATATATATATACATATACACGTGTATATATATATATATATATACATATACACGTGTATATATATATATATATATATATATATATATATATATATATATATATATATATGCCCGTATGTGGGCTCTGTACCGAGGATGTCGTTGTGGCTTGTACAGCCCTTTGAGACACTTGTGATTTAGGGCTATATAAATAAACATTGATTGATTGATTGATTGATTTTATATATATATATATATATATATATATATATATATATATATATATATATATATATATATATATATATATATATATATATATATACACCGTATTTTTCGTATTATAAATCGCTCCGGAATATAAATCGCACCCCCGGCAAAACTACGAAAAAAACTGCGATTTATAATCCGAAAAATACGGTATATATATATATATATATATGCATATATATATATATATATATGCATATATATATATATGCATACATATATATATAAATACATACATATATATATATATATAAATACATACATATATATATATATAAATACATACATATATATATATATATATATATATATATATATGCATAAATATATATATAAATACATACATATATATATATATATATATATATACACAAAAAACTATATACAGTATATACATATATATATACACAAAAAAACTATATATATATATATATACATACATATATATATATATATATATGTATGTATATATATATATATATAGTTTTTTTGTGTATATATATGTATATACTGTATATAGTTTTTTGTGTATATATATATATATATATATATATATATATATATATATATATATATATATATATATATATATATATATATATATATATATATATATATGTATATATACATACCATATTTTTCTGATTATAAATCGCAGTTTTTTTCATAGTTTGGCCGGGGGTGCGATTTATACTCCGGAGCGATTTATAATACGAAAAATACGGTGTGTATATATATATATATATATATATATATATATATATATATATATATATATATATATATATATATATATATATATATATATATATATATATATATATACTTAAATATATAGTTTTTTTTGTCTTTTCCTTGTATATTTTTGCTATTTCCCAAGTCAAATTGCAACATAATTCTCCTAAATTATCGATTTTATTTCCCCAACTCTATTGTTAACTGTAACTATTGTTTTTCTTTAAATTATGACTTCATTCCGGTAATTTCTCTACTTAATTTTTTATTGTTGTCAAAATATTATATATATATATATATATATATATATAGTTTTTTTCTCTTTTCCTTGTATATTTTTGCTATTTTCCCAGTCAAATTGCAACATAATTCTCCTGAATTATCGATTTTATTTCCCCAACTCCAAAATTATTTTATTGCTATAAATTTTTTACACATTATTATTATTTATTTATTATTAGAACTATGAAAATTCTTTAAAGTAGTTACCTAATGTTTTTAAATAGCTCAATTCAATATTACTAATATTAAACATTAAATATGAACTATTTGCAAAAAAAAAAAAAAGAGCTTATTTTAATTATTTGACTTCATCCTTGTAAAACATCTTTTTGCAATATGACATTTTTTTGGGATTTTCGGATGCATGTTAAAAAAGTATGTCCTGCTGAAATTAATATTGGGATTTTTTTCTCCAATTTTGATTTTAATCTTGAATAATTCTTTTTTTTCCTCCAACTTTTATTTTAATCTTGAATATTTCTGTATTTTTCTCCAATTTTTATTTGAATCTTGAAAAATTCTATATTTTTCTCCAACTTTGATTTTAATCCTAGATAATTCAGTATTTTTCTCCAACTTTGATTTTAATCTTAAATAATTCTGTATTTTTCTCCAATTTCGATTTTAATCTTAAATAATTCTGTATTTTTCTCCAATTTTGAATTTAATCTTGAACAATTCTGTATTTTTCTCCAACTTTTATTTTAATCTTAAATAATTCTGTATTTTTCTCCAATTTTGATTTTAATCTAAAATTATTCTTTATTTTTCTCCAATTTTGATTTTAATCTTTAATAATTCTTTTTTTTTATTTTCCAATTTTGATTTTAATCTTAAACAATTCTGTATTTTTCTCCAATTTTTATTTTAATCTTAAAAAATTCTGTATTTTTCTCCAACTTTGATTTTAATCTTAAATAATTCTGTATTTTTCTCCAATTTTGATTTTAATCTTAAATAATTCTGTATTTTTCTCCAATTTTGAATTTAATCTTGAAAATTCTGTATTTTTCTCCAATTTTGATTTTAATCTTTAATAATTCTTTTTTTTTCTCCAATTTTGATTTTAATCTTAAACAATTCTGTATTTTTCTCCAATTTTGATTTTAATCTTAAAAAATTATGTATTTTTCTCCAATTTTGATTTTAATCTTGAATAATTCTGTATTTTTCTTCAACTTTGATTTTATTCTTAAATAATTCTGTGTTTTTCTCCAATTTTGATTTTAATATTAAATAATTCTGTATTTTTCTACAATTTTGATTTGAATCTTAAATAATTCTGTATTTTTCTCCAACTTTGATCTTAATCTTAAATAATTCTGTATTTTTTTCCAATTTTGATTTTAATTTTAAATCATTCTGTATTTTTCTCCAATTTGGATTTTAATCTTGAATAATTCAGTATTTTTCTCCAACATTGATTTTAATCTTGAAAAATTCGGTATTTTTCTCCAATTTTGATTTTAATCTTAAATAATTCTGAATTTTTCTCCAACTTTTGTTTTAATTTTGAATAATTCTGTATTTTTCTCCAACTTTGATTTTAATCTTAAATAATTCTGTATTTTTCTCCAACTCTGATTTTAATATTGAAAAATTCTGTATTTTTCTCCAATATTGATTTTAATCTTAAATAATTCTGTATTTTTCTCCAACTCTGATTTTAATATTGAAAAATTTTGTATTTTTCTCCAATTTTGATTTTAAAAATTCAGTGCTTGAAAAACGACAACTTTCTTTCTGAGTGTTTTGTATTGACTTCCTGGCAGAGGCGGAGCCAGAGTCCCCTGCATGGGAGGAGTGCGTGGTGTGCTACGACGAGGCGGTGGACACGGTGTTGTACTCCTGCGGTCACATGTGTCTCTGCCACACCTGCGCCCTCAAACTGAAGAACGGCGAGTGTCCCATCTGCAGGAAGAAGATCACGGACATCATCAAGACTTACCGCAGCTCCGCACGACGTTGACAGGGGACATTTCTGGAGCTTTCTATTGGACCAGCGCGTACCTAAAAGGGGCGGAGTCAAGAAGATGGCGCGGTCCCATCGTTTGGACGACACCTTTTTTTACGTAGCAGACGTTGACGCGCCGCCATGACGTCACGCAGTTTGCTAGTCAGGATTGAAGCAAGAACTTTCTACTTACACATCATCTATGATGTCAATATGTGTGTAAATATGTCCAATCTACTTACACATCATCTATGATGTCAATGTGTGTAAATATGTCCAATCTACTTACACATCATCTATGATGTCAATATGTGTGTAAATATGTCCAATCTACTTACACATCATCTATGATGTCAATAGGTGTGTCAATATGTCCAATCTACTTACACATCATCTATGATGTCAATATGTGTGTAAATATGTCCAATCTACTTACACATCATCTATGATGTCAATATGTGTGTAAATATGTCCAATCTACTTACACATCATCTATGATGTCAATGTGTGTAAATATGTCCAATCTACTTACACATCATCTATGATGTCAATATGTGTGTAAATATGTCCAATCTACTTACACATCATCTATGATGTCAATAGGTGTGTCAATATGTCCAATCTACTTACACATCATCTATGATGTCAATGTGTGTAAATATGTCCAATCTACTTAGACATTATCTATGAAGAGGTGTGTAAATATGTCCAATCACATGAGTCATATGGTTATGTTTTTTTTAAGTCTTTAAAATATGTTTTGCATTGCAATAAATCATAAAGTGATGATGTGCTGTCAACAAACAACAACTTTGAAGTCTAAAAAAAACATTTTATAATCAGAACCTTATTTTGTTTATTTTTGTATACTTTGTTCTCACATTTTTTTATAATATTCTGACCTTAATTTGAAATATTATTTCAATGGTGTTGCATAAAAGGGTGTAAGGGACATATTTTTAAAAGAGAAAAGTGAAATAATTGTGGAGAAAAAAAAGCAGCAATATTTTCTTTAAAACATTTTTTAAAAAAAGGTCATAATGTAAACCAATGAAGTCTAAAAAAACCCATTTTATAATCCAAACTTTATTTTGTTTATTATTTTATATTTTGTTCTCATATTTTTTTCTAATATTCTGACCTTAATTTGAAATATTTCAATGGTGATGCATGAAAGGGTGTAAGGGCCATATTTTGAAAAGAGAAAAGTGAAATTATTGTGGGAAGAAGCAGCAATATTTTCTTTAAAAAAAAAAAAGGTCATACTTTAAAATAATAAAGTCTAAAAAAAAAAAAAAACTTTTATAATCCCAACCTTATTTTTTAATTTTCTTTATGTTTTGACATTTTGTTCTCATATTTTTTTCTAATATTCTGACCTTAATTTGAAATATTTCAATGGTGATGCATAAAAGGGTGTAAGGGCCATTTTTGTAAAAAAATAAAAAATGAAATTATTTTGGAAAAAAGCAGCAATATTTATTTTAAAAAATGTCATAATTTAAAAGAATGAAGTCTAAAAAAAACATTTTATAATCCAAATCTTATTTTGTTTATTTTTGTAAAATGTTGACATTTTGTTCTAATATTCTGACCTTCATTTGAAATATTTCAATGGTGATTCATAAAAGGGTGTAAGGGCCATATTTGTAAAAGAGAAAGGTGAAATTATTGTGGGAAAAATCAGCTATATTTCCTAAAAAAAAAAAAGGGTCATAATGTAAAAGAATGAAGTCTAAAAAAAATAATTTTATAATCCGAACCTTATTTTGTTTGTTTTTGTATATTTTGTTCTCATATATTTTTCTAATATTCTGACCTTAATTTGAAATATTTCAATGGTGATGCATAAAAGGGTGTAAGGGACATATTTGTAAAAGAGAAAGGTGAAATTATTGGTGAAAAAAGCAGCAATATTTGCCTAAAAAGCAGTCATACTGTAAAATAATTAAGTCTAAAAAAAACAACCTTTTATAATCCAAACCTTATTTTGTTTGTTTTTGTAAAATGTTGACATTTTGTTCTCATATTCTGACCTTCATTTGAAATATTTCAATGGTGATGCATAAAAGGGTGTAAGGACCATATTTGTAAAAGAGAAAGGTGAATATATTGTGGAAAAAAGCAGCAATATTTTCTAAAAAACAAAAAAGGTCATAATTTAAAAGAATCAAGTCTAAAAAAAAAAACTTTTATAATCCTAACTTTATTTTGTTTTTGTTTTTTTTATTTTGACATTTTGTTGTCACATTTTTTTCTCCTATTCTGACCTTAATTTGAAATATTTCAATGGTGATGCATAAAAGGGTGTAAGGGCCTTATTTGTAAAAGAGAAAAGTGAAATTATTTCGGGAAAAAGCAACAATATTTCTTAAAAAGCAGTCATATTGTAAAAGAATGAAGTCTAAAAATAACTATCATAATCCAAAACTTATTTTGTTTATTTTTGTAAAATTTTGACATTTTGTTGTCCTATTGTTTTTTAATATTCTGAACTTAATTTGAAATAATTTTTATTGTTTTTATTTAAATTATGACTTTATTCCGGTAATTTCTCTACTTAATTTTGTATTGTTGTCAAATTATATTTTATATACTGTATATATATATAATTTTTAATTTTTTTTGTCTTTTCCTTGTATATTGTCGTCATATTGCAACATAACTTTTCTAAATTATCGATTTTATTTCCCTAATTCCAATATTATTTTATTGCTATAACTTTTTTCCCACAAAATTTCTGCACCTTTTTTCCCTCCACAAAAAGTGACTAAAATGATTCAAAGTAGTTACCTAAAACCATAAAAGTCTAATAAAAAAAACCAGTGCATCCAAAAAGTATTTTCAGCGCTTTGTTTTTTCCACATTTTGTCATTTTTACAGCCTTATTCCAAAATGGAGTACGTTCATTTTTGCCCTCAAAATTCTACACACAATGCCCC